>NW_024475041.1:0-10288 GCF_017654505.1 Polyodon spathula
GATTAGCATGTGTATTGTACAGCTGTGTAACCCTCGCTTTCAGACAAATAATGTCACCATTTTCCTGTACACGATCTTCTAAAAGTTACTGAACTAAACACACTTTCATTATTCATTTAAAAAATTTGCCCACCATACCAAAATCAAGAATGCATAACCTTATTTTTGTATTGATTTATTATTAGAGGTTATATTTCATTGTCAATGTAAGCAGTTGTACAAGCAATGCCCTTAGGAATAGAAATATTTATTTTCCTAAAGCTGACTGCTGTAGTTTAGAAGATGCTGTTAGATGCAGCAGAAAACACTAAACTTCTGAACCAGTAATCTGCAATAAAGACAGCTTATCAAGATGAACCATCGGTCAGTCGACTGGGGCAGAGTTTACCCCAGTGATCTGGCTGCTGCTTAACATGGTCATGACCCCTCTGGGTCTTAGCACTACCCTCAGATCCTAGTAGATTAGAATTAAGCACACAGGCTAATGGAGGGTGTCAAAATACTGGTTCATAGAACTATTATTTTATTTCACTCTTCAAATGCAATTTTGAGCCAAATCAGTTCTCATTTTAAAAATGAACAAACAAATTAAATAAATAAATTAAAAGTAAAATGTAAAAGTAACAAAGTAAATTGTAAATGTAAATGAATTTGAATACTGTTTTCTGTCTTATATATCTATTTCCAGAGGGCAGGAAATTCTACTGATTTAAGTGACAGTGGTGTTTAGATTCCCAGCTGTTCAGAGAAATTGAGCAGCTGTTTTTAGTTTTTAGTTTTTTTTTTTTTTAACAACTTGGTGCTTGGTCATAATGAAGTAATATCGATTAAGGTTGTTAAAGATACATAGAGTATATAGAAGGAAAAACAATATCTCTGCAATTGACTGATTGGCTGAGATGAACAAGTAAAAGTCTGACTGTGAACCAGAGACTTCATGATTGCTAAGTGCATGTCTTACCCACTGGAGAAAAGCATTGACCTCCTCTGCCTTTTTTTGTTGTTGTAACCATTAACCTCGACTAACCAGCAGGGGGCAGAATAGAGTTACATGTTATGTCATTTTATATGCTGTACCAGACCCCGAGACAGTCCAAACCTGAAGATGACGAATCATCTTTTCTCTGTGGATTACACACCAATAGCAGCTTATGCAGGTCAATATATATGCTATATGATGATATGATTAGGTTACTTTCAGAAAATCGATAATATATAACATGCCCCTAAGGAGTGTACTTTTTCATGAATTATGCTTACTTCATATATTCTATTCATCTTAACAGTGGCATATCTACAGCAAATACTGCAGGTATCAAGAATAGGGATCGCAAGTTTAATGCAAATCAAACATTTAACATTGGGCATTATTCTCTAGTTTATTTCTGTCTCTACATATATGTACCAAGAGAGGTTCACTCCTTTATAATGATTTAAAAATATTTTAATTTGCCACCAATTAAATCAATTCAATACCATTTTGATTAATTGCATATATAATACAATGTTACCAATATATTTGAACAATAAACCCATTCTTTGACTAGTGAATGGGTCTAATACATACAACTGGTTTAACACTTTCTTCAGTGTACTCGCTGTCCTAATGTGTTGACCATAACAGAATGCACACCACTAAAAATGCATATCTAGCCCATTCTTGGTATGCACTCAAATAAGAATCCCTAAATCCATTTGAATTACTTTCACGTCAGTTGAAATGGGAGGGGCCGTCCCAGTGTTGGCAGTTTCTGCCACGCTGTTTGATTACTTGTCAGACAAACAGATGGAGAGTTTAAAGGCCACGAGCCATATTGTGACAGAAAAGATTGGCTTCTTTGTTTGGCATGCTTAGGTCTGCATCAGGGGAAGAAAAGGAATGGCCTAATTTTTAAACACAAAGAGACCCTTCCAGAATTTTTACTTTTGCAGGTTATTCTGTAGCAGCTCTTATGCTTAAGAATGTGGATTCCCAACCGATGACACTGAACAACAATCTGCTTGTTTTCCTTTTAAGTTGCAATAATATTAAGAGACACTTTGTTGAACTATTGACTTAATATTTTTCATTACACTTGATGCAAAAAGTAACAATCCCAATCTAATCCAGACAGTTTCTATTTATAGCGATATTTAAAATATAAAAGTAGATGATTTAGAGATTTCTGACACATAAATATGAAACCTCTCTAACCTTCAAAGTGCAACAACATAAACAGACTAATGAAGAACAGCAGTCATAATTACTCAAATATACTACCACTGGCATAGCGTACCCCTGCAGTGTGGTAAGCATTGCATCTTTAAACCAAGGTGTCGGAGTTGTATCATGTAACCCTTTGCTAATGATCTGAACCACTGCAGCTGTCTATTTCTCAGTTTACAGTCAGTGGCCTGTCGACCCTGTGAAGTAGCTCATCAGTCTGCATTCATCGCTGGCCCCCATGCTAAACCTCTCGGTTGGCTAGAGCTTGCTCTCTGCCACAAACAACTGAGAGCTGTTACAGCACCATATGGAACGAGGCTCCTACCTCCACTCACATCTGCATGGTATTCATAGGGCACCATTCTCATTCCAGCCATATGTCCCCCCCTGCGCTTGCCTGTTGTTGTGCTGCTCACCACATTGTTCTTTTTGCTGCACACGACTGCTGAGGCAGCAAGTGTTGCCCTTAGCCTGACTCCGCCATATCAATCACCACTGCCCTCATCTTCGCTACAATGGGGCTTCACAATAACAGGTTTGCCTCTTGTTGTAAACGGCCTCATGTCACTTTACGGGCTCTCTGTTTAATAAGGTATTAAATCAGACCACCAAGTGTCACCACAAAGACCACCACAAAGGGAATCAGCGAAAACAATTGAAATAAGCCACCCATTCATACTGACTTGTAAATTATGCAAAACATCTCCTTGGAAACCAAGCTTCTTTCTTTGGGATATTTTGACTAACATTCTTTTATATGAGAACCAAAAACGCATTTTAAAAGAACAGCACTGTGCTGTACATTTAAAAAAAAACAAGAAAAACCCGACATACCCTTTGTCTGAAAAAACATGAATATACCATACTCATCTAATCTACATAATTTTGTTTGGGGAGACACAGAAAAAACAAAACAAAGCCAAGCTTTGAATTATTTATTGCGACAAATAAGTTGGTAAAAACATGATCGCTGAAACAATATAATTTAGTCTGATCCAAGCTGTTTGGTGGCATTTGTATATCATATCCCTGGTGAAGACATTATCCACATTGTTTGACCTCAGTTTTACCTGAATATTAGGTTATTATATATTCGAAAATATAAATCTATTTGATGTTTAAATTTGAATTACACTTTCAAGTAACCAATTTTTTATAAAATATTATAACCAATAACGAAGCTCTATGAAGTTTTGTATGTAATGTAATCAAAGCTGGTTAGACAGTTTCCCATTAAATTAATGGCACTCTTCCACATGCTCACAGTCCTCTTTGCACCAAAACACAAACACAGCCCTACATGAATACAACCCCCTTCGTGCTGTATATTTTATGTGTGGAAGTCTATTATTTTTAAACAGTAAGAGAGCTGTATTTCCCAATGCTAAACACAGAGTAGGGAAAAGGAACAAGGGTTTCTAAGATACACTTACATGGCACACTGTCCCAGGATACAGCTGGCATATTGGAGCCCTTTCTAAAAAGCTCAACAGTAACTTCTTCTTAAAGGAATATAAAACCCATGTCTTTGTTCTGCAGGTGGGTTGTGGAAAACTACATGGAAAATCATTTCTGAACAGTTTATCTCCACAAGACGTTCAGCCTATCATGTTTTAAGATTATTCCCCATCTTACATGTAAGATATATTTGTCTTAGATAAGTTGATAGAGGTGGCTAAAAGGTTGACTTGAAGTATCTTGAAGAACTAAGCCTACTAAGAATCTAGGCCAAGAAGCAGTGAATGGCACTATTCAGTGTTTCACAGATGGGTTACCATGACAAAGTCCATGGTAATACAATAATGCAGTATTGAATGTTGTGTTGTGTTGTTCTTTATATGACAGCATTAGAAGGTACAGTAACTGAGGAATAAGCCACAGATTGAGTCTGTAAATCAGTAACATGTTTGACAGGCTTCTAGGCAATCTGTGGATCTCGGGCTACAGATGCAAATAATTTAATTATGATACTGTGTCAAATAAATATGTATGGTAAGCAACTGGTTTGATGGGCTAAAATAGAATAAAACACAGAATCAACTGTGAGTTTAGTAATCAGATTTAAAATTTGTGTTTTATTTAATGTCTCTCTCAGCACTTTCAGTATATAACTGTAATAAATTTTTATGGAATTAATTTTAAACACTGGCTCTAGTATATTTTGTTTTTTAAATATTTGTAACTAAACTTGCAATATTTTTTTTTTTTTATAAGTGGGGGATGTTATTGTTAGACTAAAGGCCAATAAATAAACATTTCTGCAAATTCTGCATTATATTTGTATTAATAGCCCTAGTGTTTGAGCTAAATTGGATACTTTCCATTACACTATGCCAATCCTTGTCTGGAGACACGCAAGATTGTACTTTAGAGGATAAAAAGCCACACCCAATACTGTCTGAGTCTAATAATATGTTATATGCGATACATGTATTCCACTTACCTGATCTCCAGGTAGTGGCCTCATGAGAGACACTTGATCATAGCCCCTCTGAAACAGTGCCCACAATGCATCAAGCTTGCCCTAAAGAAGCACAACAGTATAGCATGAATGCATTATGGTCAATTCAAATGAATTTTCAGAATCCATGCTGTAGAATATAGTGCACAAGAAATTACCTGGATTGGCGTGTACCATTTTCTCTCCTGAGGCTGCCTCCTGCTAAATCTCTTTGGCTTTGGCTCAAAGGGTTCAAACTCTTGTTCGGGCATTTTAACTACAGCATTCTTGGGTTTCTCCAGTTTGGCTCCTTCTTCTGTTGAACCTTTGCCACCCCAGCGTACCTATAAAAACATGTGAACTCTGTCTAAATCTCACAGTTATAACACTTGACTTGACTTGACACTGTAAACTCTTACTACCTGGGCACAGTTTAAAAGATATAAAACCATTGCAGCCTTGACAGTGTCACGATGAAGCAGACTACCGTACATGTAGGTTAATTCTCCAGTCTATTCTAGTTGCCGGGTAGATAAGCAGAGAACAACACTAAGTACCTCCATTCTTTTTATGCCTCCAACTCCTCTGCCTCCATAGTAAGACGCATCAACTGTTGGCCATTTTTTCTTTGGCATTCCATCCTCATCTTCAGATTCCTGAACAGACACACAACATGTGTGATCTACCTTTATCAATTCAAACAACATATCTGTGAAACTCTTTGGGGGCTAATGGCTCTAGCACAAAGGAATAGACACCAAAAACATACCAGAGCAAGAAGCAGATTGAATTAGTCCACAGTAATTCAATTAGCTCCCTGCTAAGTGAACTAAAAGGGTTTTATGGGAAATATATAGCATATTTGCAACAGCATACTACAAAAATGTGATGTTTATACAGTGGGTCCAATTTTTCTACTGCCTATGTCATACATTTACTATGTAGTGTACCCACAGTGGAAAATACAGGCCAGCGTTCTAACAGTGAACCTCCCTTCCTTAATAATGACCAATAATAATGCTTTACAAGCAAACAAGCAATTGAATTCTGAAAATACAAATAGAGTATCCTACTTAAAAGTGTGAATCACAAGGACTGAAGACCCACTCCTTAGAGATTGCCAAACCACAAAAAAAATAAATAAAACCCACAGAAATTTACTTTAACTCAAGTTGTAATTGATGGACAAACAGTTCATTCCATTGCTATATGATATGGTTTAAATCAAGTTCGTTAGTGTAAGTGCAGCTATACCCAATCAGAGAAGACCTCTGTCTCTCTCTGTCACTGAAGCGCTTTTATTTCTCAGCACAGATGTACGTTAGCAAGAGAATGTGACAAAGATCTTTTCTATTGAACACTCTGATCTGGCTTTAGAAAGGGGGGAGATACAATACATCTATTGTTGCTGTCTGTGCTTTTCAAAAAACGTTACATTTGACATGCAGAGATCTTGATTCTATATTTCATGAATAAAAGTATTCAGCACTGGACTTAGTAGTAATAATGGATACATTCTGTATAGTCACATTATATATTCATATACTGTATGTAATCCACCACTAATTATTTAACATCCACTAACCCTGTTGTTGGTACAATCATATTCAAGAACATCATCTAAATGCATAACTTAATGCTACAGATTGAAACCTAGATTAGTCCAAAAGGTATAGTATTACTTACAGACTCAGGGGGTGGTGGAGGTGGGAGCTCTTTAATCACCTTTAATAAAGGAAATGGATATGAAGGCATACAGCAACACACTGTAAGTTTCATATTTTCATATCATATTTTAAAAATCATATTTTAAACTGGGTTCTTAAAAATGATAAAACAAGAAAATAAATGCTAACAGTAAGCATAACAAAACAATTTGACAATCCCGAACATATAAGTGATGCGTGATTTTTTTTTTTAAAAAAAGCAGCTCTTCTGTACTTTTCCCTTATTCGGTTCTCTATTTGGTCATAAAAAACATCGCCTGCATTCCTTACACATAACATGGTATGTCATTTCCTCCAAGTAAAACTACTACAGACAAATCATCACTATAAATGGTCTGTTCCGCAGACTCAATATGTTGTTACAAATATTCTTTTTCAATAGACTGAAAAAAAATATTCTAAACTAATAGAGACCAGGGCTCTAGAAATGAAATTCATTTGTAGCCCAAAGTCAACCAAATACCAGCCCCAAAGTAGCCCAATATTATATTGCCTAAACTAGCTCTAAAAGTAACCCAATAAACATGGTATTTTCCAGTTTCTTGCTACATTTTTATCGTAACTATTATCTTTTATCTTAATTTTTATGTAACTAGGGTTAAGCGACTAGTAAAGTCAGCTATTTTAATTAAAAAATACAATTGCTTTTCCTATATAATTTATACTATACATCAATAAACCTTTGCATTTAAAATGTAAAGAAAATCTAACCTAGAATGTATGTACAAAAAATTGAAAGAAAAGGTCCTTTGTGAACTGAAATGCATAAGTCTAAACTTCCATGAAACTATGTACACGTGCGGTCACCTTGAAGTGGTTTGCATTAGCCGTTATACAGGCTGCTGTCAGACTTTGCCAGCAGGTCCAAGGAGGCCTGCTGTAAATGAGGCTGAATGTAGGTTGTTTCTTTGCAGTCCAAATCAAATGTGGAGTATGTGTTTGACAGCAGTTTTAGCCCCATTCTATTTGATCTGTCATCTTTAAAAAATGACATCCGATAGAACACTATCTCCGTTTAATTCACCATCAGACTTCCACTCTTTCCTATACATTTTGGATCGGTACTATATATATCTTCTGTTACCAGGCGCGGGTGAAACATACGTTACCCATAATGCAATGTACGTCATAGCCACATATATTGATGCTTGTTATTGTTACAATGGTTAGCAACAGTGATATAAACAGTAGGGGTTGTGTATCATATAGCTTAGTATTTTGCTTTAAAATATCGATAAGACTTTAAAACCATACAAAATATATCCAAATGTAATACATGCACAAATGCCCAAAACTAGCCCGCACAATAAAAAAAAAATACAAGTCCAATTAGGCCACTTGGGTGGTTAGACGCAACCCCCCCCACCCCCCCCACCCCCCCCCACCCCCAACCCCCCCCCCCAACCACCTGTGCTTGACGGAGACACGTTCCTGGGCAAGCAGTTGAGCAGGTAGGCTCGCCTGGCACTGAGCTGATGGAGTCGGATTGGTTTTTTTTTTGTTTTTGGTTGGGGGGGCGTGCCCAGGGAAGCTGCGCGGAGCTCAAAAAGCATCTGCGCTACAGCTCGAGGCTACTGCACGGCCAGGAGTCGCCGCGAGGATGCCGGGGCTCCGGAAGGCCAAAAGTAGGTTCGTTTAGAGAGGTTGATCCCAAATAGTGTATAGAGAGGGTTTGTGTAGAGTAGTAGATTCCTGGAGTGGGACGTTTCTTTTAGTCGAGTGTTTTTCTTTCTTTATTAAAGGTGTCTTTAGCACTTGTGGCAGCACTTGTAGACACATGGGAACGTTGTACAGTTGTGGTGTTAGTGAGACACACTCCGTTTCTGTCATAACATTGTTCAGTGATGACCCATTGAGGAAATAAAAAAAAAAAAAAAAATGGTATATGATTTGCATGAGCAATTCTCTATGCTCAAGTTCTGGAAACACATCTAGCATGTAAAGGACCAGTCAGGCAGGAAACATAACCCTTAAGGCAAAGTGTTGTGGCTGTAATTAAGGAATTTGACACTGCTATCAGTTTAATAACATCAAGGAGCCTGTCACCTTGTGATTTAGCTTGGTTTGGATTGGGTCCCTAGGGACCAATGGCCTAATTCAATTAACTACTTAGTAGGGAAAAAGCATATGGGGACATATAAATGCACACAATAAGGAAAACTAAGGCAGAGCAATATTTATGTTGCTTTGATTGAAGATATGTTCATTAAAATCCCTCAAAAATACGAAGGGTAGATTATAAAGCGGTTTTAAAGTTCAAAATCTTTAAATGGCCAAATGGATATCCATGCTATCTATACTGGATACAAAATACAGCAGCACATTGCAGGTCTGTTTAATTGCCTTATTTAATTCTATTCAAAGATATCGGAATAATTTCAATTAAGATACTGAAAATGAATTATAAACAATATGACTTACCACAGTGCAACATAGAGGCCAGAACCACCACATCAAAAGAAGACCCAGTAATAAGAACAGGACTAACAGCGTGATCATGTCGACTTAGTCTTCATAACAGGGTAGTTGACATATCTTTTTTTTTTTTGTCGTGTGGTGGTGTGATGTGTGTATATATCTAGTATATATATATATATATATATATATATAAATATATGCATGCCATAATTTTTAATGTTAACAATTGCATAATTAAGACACTGTTAACTGCACAGGTGTGTAGCGGTAGAGGGAAGGATAAGATTCAATTAAATGGTAAAAAAACAATATAAAAAAATATTAAAGGATTTTAAGATGACAGTAAAACTCTAGCTCTTTTTTTTTTTTTTTTTTTTTTTACAGAGAGATGCTATAAGAAAAAAAAAAACTTACTCTAAAAGAAGTGAAACGACTGAGCTGAGGAAGCACCAGAGAGGAGGAGGCTGCACAGAAAAGGAATATGAATGGAAAGAGAGAGCAAGAAACAAAAAAAATAAATCATTCAGACTGAGGTCAACAAGAATGAATAGAAAGTCATAAAAGAGTGAATAGAAAATGACAGAATGGAGCGTTTCTGAGATTCCTAAGTATAGCCAAGGAAATGGGTTGAGTGCAGTGTGTAGCTATGTACTTACGCAGTGAGTGGTGGTGATGTACACAGAGCTGGTGATGAACGTTAAGCCCTCATTCATGCTGACTTGCAGATACACAACTCTACAGTACAAACACATTGTTTTTATATTGATTAATAGGATTTTTGTTATAAATTCAAAACCATGCTTCTCTTGTCATAATGATACATGTAATATTGTATAGCTCTGACAATTGTCATAATGATACAGAGAATACTGTATAGCTCTGACCATAGTCATAATGGAAACTACTATAGATTATTAGAGGATTGCAGCTTTAAATAATATAACAGTTTTCAACATAATCAGAGTTGTGTTGATGTATGTGTTAACACTGTTGGAGGGAGTACTGATTTGGATAAAGTGGATACAGGATACAAGGAAGGGAAGGGCAGGCAATTGCTGTTTCTTTTCATAAATGTTTCTGAGGATAATTTGTGAAATATTTTTTATTTCTTTCCCCAGCTGACCTTTGATCTAGGATGTGTGAATACAGATACCAATAAACATAATGTTGAAAGATATATCCTTAATATGATCAACATAGTATTCAAAACAATAAAGTACCTCACTATATTCAATCATTCAAAACAGCACCATCAAAAATATCTGAAGTGATTGTTATCTGAAAATGGTAAGGGCGTGACAGATTCCTTATTCTAGGTATTATAGTGGTTTAAATCTGCTCTGGGCATGTGGAATTCCCAAAGACTTTTACACGCCTCATCATGTGGAGTACAAAAAAATCCCAATACTAAATTTGGGTTTCATAGTTCTGTTTTATCGTCAGTTCATCTGGAAATTTGTGTTTCTCATTTTCTCTGTGTTGTGGTCAATAAAACAA
>NW_024475042.1:0-10186 GCF_017654505.1 Polyodon spathula
GTTTGTAGCTTATTGATCCCAGATTCTCATCATGCAGCTTCTTGAAGGATCTCAGGGTGGTAGCTTCAACAACATTACTGGGGAGTTGATTCCAAGACCCTCACAATTCTCTGTGTAAAAAAGTGCCTAATATTTTCTGTTCTGAATGCCCCTTAGTCTAATCTCCATTTGTGACCCCTGGTCTTGTTTCTTTTTTCAGGCTGAAAAAGACACTTGGGGTCGACATTGTCAATACCTTTTAGAAGTTTGAATGCTGGAATTAGGTCGCCACATAGTCTTCTTAGTTCAAGACTGAACATATTCAATTATTTTAGCCTGTCTGCATAAGACATGACTTTTAAACCTGGAATAATTCTAGTCACTCTCCTTTGCACTCTTTCTAGAGCAACAATATATTTTTTATAGCGAGGTGACCAGAACTGAACACAATATTCAAGAGAGGTCTTACTAATGCATTGTACAGGTTTTAACATTACTTCCCTTGATTAAATTCAACACTTTTCACAATGTATCCGAGCATCTTGTTAGCCTTTTTTATAGCTTCCCCACATTGTCTAGATGAAGACATTTCTGAGTCAACAAAAACTCCTAGGTCTTTTTCATAGATTCCTTCTCCAATTTCAGTATCTCCCATATGATATTTATAATGTATATTTTTATTTCCTGCGTGCAGTACCTTACACTTTTCTCTATTAAATGTCATTTGCCATGTGTCTGCCCAGTTCTGAATCTTGTCTAGATCATTTTGAATGACCTTTGCTGCTGCAACAGTGTTTGCCACTCCTCCTACTTTTGTGTCGTCTGCAAATTTAACAAGTTTGCTTACTATACCAGAATCTAAATCATTAATGTAGATTAGGAATAGCAGAGGACCTAATACTGATCCCTGTGGTACACCGCTGGTTACCACACTCCATTCTGAGGTTTCGTCTAATCAGTACTTTCTGTTTTCTACATGTTAACCACTCCCTAATCCATGTACATGTGTTTCCTTGAATACCAACTGCGTTCAGTTTGAGAATTAATCTTTTGTGCGGGACTTTGTCGAAAGCTTTCTGGAAATCTAAATAAACCATGTCATATGCTTTGCAATTATCCATTATCGATGTTGCATCCTCAAAAAAATCAAGCAAGTTAGTTAGGCACGATCTCCCTTTCCTAAAACCATGTTGACTGTCTCCCAGTACCCTGTTACCATATAGGTAATTTTCCATTTTGGATCTTATTATAGTTTCCATAAGTTTGCATATAATAGAAGTCAGGCTTACTGGTCTGTAGTTACCTGGTTCAGTTTTGTTTCCCTTTTTGTGGATCGGTATTACGTTTGCAATTTTCCAGTCTGTCGGTACCACCCCTGTGTCAAGAGACTGCTGCATGATCTTGGTTAGCGGTTTGTAAATTACTTCTTTCATTTCTTTGAGTACTACTGGGAGGATCTCATCCGGCCCAGGGGATTTGTTTATTTTAAGAGCTCCTAGTCCCTTTAACACTTCTGCCTCAGTTATGCTAAAGTTATTTAAAACTGGATAGGAACTGGATGACATGTGGGGCATGTTGTCAGTATCTTCCTTTGTAAAAACTTGTGAAAAGTAATCATTTAATATATTTGCTATTTTTTTTCTTCATCTACGATTTTGCCATTTGTATCTCTTAAACATTTAATCTCCTCTTTGAATGTTCTCTTGCTGTTGTAATATTGGAAAAACATTTTGGAATTGGTTTTAGCTCCCTTAGCAATGTTCATTTCTATTTCTCTCTTGGCCTTTCTAACTTCCTTTTTGACTTGCGTTTGCAGTTCTGTGTACTCTTTCTGCGTACTTTCTTTTTGGTCCTTTTTTAATGCTCTGTAAAGTGCCTTTTTTCGCTGAATATTTTTTTTAATTGATCTATTAAACCATTTTGGCAATTTAGTTTTACATTTAGATTTGTCTACTTTAGGGATATAATTGTTTTGCGCCTCTAGTACTACATTTTTGAAGAACAACCATCCTTCTTCTGTGGGTGTTTTCTCTATTTTACTCCAATCTACTTCTGTTAGTCTCTGTTTCATACCTTCATAGTTTGCTTTTCTAAAATTGTAAACCTTAGCTTTAGTCTTTACTTTTGGGGATTTAAAAAACACTTCAAATGAGACCATGTTGTGGTCTGAGTTTGCCAGTGGTTCTCTGACCTCTGTTTTAGTTATTCTATCTTCGTTATTTGAAAAGACTAAATCAAGGCATGCCTCCCCTCTAGTGGGTGCCTTGACAAATTGTGTTAGGAAGCAGTCATTTGTCATTTCCACCATTTCTATTTCATCCTTCGCGCTACCCACCGGGTTTTCCCATTTTATTTGGGGGAAGTTGAAATCCCCCATTAGTATGGCTTCTCCTTTGCTACACACATTTCTAATGTCATTGTATAACAGATTATTGTGCTCACCGTCTGAATCTGGCGGTCTATAGCATGCTCCTATTATTATGCCTTTTGAATTTTTGTCTGTTATTCTGACCCATATTGATTCGGTTTTATTTTCTTTGTCCAGGTTTAACACCTGGGCTTCAAGACTGTTTCTTATGTATAGCGCTACCCCTCCTCCTCTTCTGTCCTGCCTGTCTTTCCTATACAGTGTATACCCACAAATATTATATTCGTCCCCATCACTCTCAGACAACCACGTTTCTGTAACACCTATCACATCATAGTTACCTGTTAGTGCAGTAGCTTCAAGTTCTAGAATTTTGTTTCTGATACTTCTAGCATTTAGATAAATACATTTAATGGTTGTCTTACCTGAGTTGTTGTTCTTGTTTTGATGCGGTCTCCCTTCTGTTTTTTTGTTGATTTCTCCCCCCTTCCTTTCTAGTTTAAATGCTTCCGAACCTGCTCGAGGATCTTTTCTCCAAGTAGACTAGTTCCCTTGTTATTTAAATGCAGTCCATCCCGTCTATACAGATAGTCCTCGTTGTAGAATGTGGTCCAATGATCAAGATAGGTGAAGCCTTCCCGTGTGCACCACGTCTTCAGCCATGCGTTTTGATTAATTATTTCCAGCTGTCCATATGGTCCTTTGCAAGGTGCGGGTAGTATACCAGAAAATACCACAGTTTTGGTTTTCTCTTTTAATTTCCTTCCTAGCTCTCTGAATTTGTTTTGCAGGGATTTTGGTCTGTCTCTTCCAATGTTGTTTGTACCGATGTGGACGACTACTACCGGGTCGTCTCCTGTTCGTTCTAGGAGCCTGTCCACGTTCTCAGTGATGTGCTTGACCGAGGCTCCCGGAAGGCAGCACACTGTTGTAGTAAGGGGGTCCAAACTGCGAACTGAACTTGCTGTGTTTCTCAATATGGAGTCCCCAACAATCATGACCTCCCTTCTTTTTGCTGTCTGGTCACCACTGTCAATAGGGTCCTGGATGTTGTTCCTTTCATTCTCTTGTTGTTGGTTCTGCTCATCAAAATTCTGAAGTGACTCAAATTTGTTGGTTGTTTTGATTTCTGGTGGTTGTGTTTGACGAAGTTTCTTTTTTTCCCTGCTTCTGCCTACCTGAACCCAGCTGTTCTGACCTTCTATCTCTCTGGTGGCTTTCAGTCTGTTAGGGGTCATGAAGACTTCCATGAATTGTGGGTGTGCCAGTTCCTCAAGATCCTGTTGCTGTCTCACTTCTTCCAGCTCCATTTCTAGCATACTTACTAGTTTATGCAAATCCTGGATCGCGCGGCACTTTACGCACACTTGGTTTAGCTCCGCTGGGTTTTCTCGGATTTCCCACATCAAGCAGGTGTCACAGATTACTGGCTTGAAGACCATGTTGAGGTTTTTTTTTTTTTTTTAAGTTTAGTTTCTTCTGCAGCCGTCAACCTGCTTTCAAACTGCTTCGAAACTGCTCTGTACTTTTCCACGCCTGTACTTCTCCCACTCGCTGTCACTTCCAATCGCTGTCGCTGGGAAGACTGCCTCGTTTAACTGCGTTGTTCTGCTGTGCTGTCGGCTCCTCCCCTCGCCCGTGTCTCAAAACGGCGCTGAATTTAAATCAGCTGCTCCGAGTTTCAGCTTGCTTGTTATCAGAAAAACACATGCGGCTGTGTGGCAGAGCACAGTTCTGCTCTTTAGAAATTGCCAGGGATGGGGTTAAATTCCCCTAACCACCTGGGTTTATTGTGTTCAGGTGGCTAGGGTTGATTAGATGATTAGTTTAATTAACGATCAATCAGGGCCCAGCCACCTGACATAAAAGGAGGCCTCCGCTTTTCATTTGGGAGGAGGGAGCTGAGAAAGCAGGTTGGTGTTTTGGTGTTTGTGGTTGTTTGGAATGTTTTGAATCCAGTGAAGGCATCGCCCAACCAGGAAACCTTAATTTTGTAAGTTTTGCATTTTGTCTTTCTTTCTGTGTTTAAATCCCTTTGTTTTGGCCATTGTGCCCTTTGTCATTTTATCTAAAAAACTTGAGGTCGGACAGAGATCCGAGATAGGTGAGGGTCGGCGGTGTCCGACAACCGAAACTCGACGCCGTACACAAGGGTTACAGGACACAAAAGCTAATTTCGTTAATTTCTCGTTAAAGAGGATGACAAAGATTACGAGACAGGAAAAGGTGCTGACATGAATAGGGTGAGCGACCGCGAAGGGTGTGTTTGGCACAGGAAGTATCCGTCGCTTCGTTGGGGATTCGTGAAGGTTTAACAAGGGACCTCTCTGCCTCGTTAAACATGTACCATTCGCTTTCAGATAGCGCTCTCGGTAACTACACTCCTCTGTTAAAGAGAACTAGTTATCTAGGACGTTTGGACGTCATTATGACGAACCTGTTCAACACTCGAACTTATGTGAACCCCGGCACCTTTGCGGGCGACACCGTAAGCGTTCCACACAGTTTTTTGGATAACCTCACTAGGTCTCCAAGGACATCGGAAGTCCAAGTCGGAAAACGGCTTAAACACTGCAGGAGGGACTGTGAGCAGTCAGACCCGAAGCAAAGCTGAGCCCAACAACTACTTGTGAATCAGAATGGTAAACTCATTCGTTGTACAGTGTACCGGCAGGAACAGGAGTAGGTCTGGACCTACAGTTACCACGGAAGCGATCTATAGGGATTGCCACTTGCTCCCCACATTACAACGTAAATTCACCTGCGTTGGCCCTATCACCCTTACAAACCCTGAGGAGATGGATATAAAAATGGAACAGAAAGCACAAACTGGAGCCAAGGGAATGGAAGGAGACGGGAATTACCTTTGCAAGCAGCGGTGGCTGTTTTGAAAAGCTCCAGTAGTGGAATGCCTAGAGGGGAGAAAGGAATTGAACCAGGAAAGGATATCTGACAGTAACTACAAGCAAAAGTTGAGTACTGTTGCCTATATGTGATGGGATAACAATGCCAGAAATATTAGGCTTTTTCCGTTGTTTACCTGTGCTCTAGGGGAGGCTGCTATTTTTCTCGACTGCTACATTGCAGAAACAGATATTAAATCGTTTTAGATTGTATTTTTGCCCATGCAGCCTTAGATTTTAAGAAATATAAATAACATGAATATTTAAACAGGGACGTGTAATATAATGACGGTTGCTGTTTGGAATGTTTTTTTGAGACTCTTACCAAGCGACTGAGGGCGTGCTTTGTGTGTCTTTTTGAGGAGCACAGCTGATTTGCTGACGGGGTCTGTTGGAAGGTAGGGGCGTGATTTGAGTATCCAATTCTAATGTGAAAAAGACCTTGAGTGGATTGTGTGTACATTATCTATTCTCAGGGGCGTTGGAACTAGGGGTAGCACCCCCTAGCTTTGCATGACTTTCATGTACATGTCCCCCATCTAGAGTTTGTCCGAATAAAAAGTGGACTCCGGAACGGGTGTGTGTGACCTCGACCACAATGGTCACCAAGGACAGAGAGGTGCCCACTTGGAACACCACAGAGATCTACCTTCCCCAAGGCATCAGCATTGACAAACCCACAATCCATGGTATGGTTGTTCATGCTGATGCCGCTTGTGATAGCCCCTGGTAGACCCCACAATCCAGATGGTTGTCATGCTGAAGCGCTAGGGAGACTGCACTGTGGTTGATCCCCAGAGCCAGCATCGTAGTAAAAGCATTACACTAACTGTGCTGATGTGCTGGGGAGGCAAAATGGGCTGATCCCTGGAGCCATCATTACACATTGGCCATCAACACCAGGCAGAGGGATATCTACATCATCAGATGGAAAGATACCATAAATGGATAAAGTTACGTCTTAGTTGGTGCGTATCTTGGTGAGAGCCAAGTTCAATCAGTTGGAAGTTTTCTTGGTGAGAGCCGAGTTCAAAGCAGCATGAAGCTTAACATCTACTCTAATGTAATGGAAATCATAATCATATATGTTTTTTTTTTTTAGTAATTATTACGGTGGGGGCTTTTCTAACTGGTCCTCTTTTTGTTTCTCAGGTGTCCTTAAAAGGTGTTTAAAGCACTCTATAATAATATTAGCTCTGCCAAGTAAGTCTGAGACACTTGTGGAGATTAGCCTGCATTGATTCTGTATATTACTTGATGTTTTAGCAGTAGTTACTGTACGTTGTTTGATTTTTTCCTCAAGGTGTCTGGTCTGATGTAGTGTTGACTGAGTCCGGAGCAGCAGTGTGACGGAAAGATGAGTTCTGGTGATGAATCTTCCTCCCGACCTGTGAGGGCGCTAAAGAACGAGAGGAGAAGTATCTGGAAGGGCTGGCCTGACAGTTCGTTTCCGGGTCAGGGAAGTGGGTCAGCCTGGAAAGAAGCGAGACTCTGTTGTAAGACCGTATTGATTTGAAAGGTAAACGAGAGGCAGCTGCAAGTAATAAGGCAGCTGCAACAGTTTACCTAGATATCATGCGGGATTACATATAGGGGCCAGGGTAACGCTGATCTTTTCCTTCGTTTGGGTTAACGTGAGGAGAGAAGGACTGAGAGAGGAGCTCTCAGAGTGTATTACGTGTTGTGTGTTGTCTTTGTTTGTTTATAATTGTCTGTCTTTTTCGCACCACTAGACAGTTAACGCACACCTCCGGAGCTGTCGCCACGTAAAGCACTATCCGGAGCACCACTGCACAGAGCACCTGCACGTTTGAATATCACCCAGGACTGGTGACCATGCCTTTGTTTGTGTGTGAGACTGTACTGTGTTCGCCATCCCCGTGCTTTACACATTGTTGTGTACTGCCGGGGATTTATTATTTGACAGTCGCCAGACCTGGAAACAGCACAAATAAACACTTGTTCACTGAATCACTGTTGTCTGTTCATCACACCTGCATCGCATCACCGCTACACCTGTTCCCCTTACCAACCACTTTGCCACAAGCAGTTAAAAAGCCTGGAGAGAAAAACTGTCCAGTAAAGCCTTTGGATTCACGTTCAGCAGCTACTGGATGCATTGGATTTTGCAAGCTCCTTGAAAGGGTCTAGAATGGGTGGCTCATATGCATGGTAGCACCACATACTATGCCCTGTCTATTCAGGGAAGATTCACCATCTCCAGAGACGATTCCAACAGCATGCTGTATTTACAAATGAACAGCCTGAAGACTGAAGACTCTGCCGTGTATTACTGTGCTCGAGTGAGAGAAGTGAAAACCCGCTAGTCTGAATCCACTCATTCACGTCAATGGGGAATTTATCCCATCTGCATCTGTTTCAGTTAACACACAACGGCATCATTACAGTTACAGAGAGTGAATATGGCAATGAGATTTAGATAGATAGCAGTAATAGAAGTATTGTATTGTGACAACATAACAATTCATGCACTGTGGCACTAATATAACTAAGTATTTGTTGCAATGAGATTTAGAATATCTGACTTTCTGCACAAGGCTTTTACACATGCACCACTCTTTATAAAATTCCACAGTGATTCCATCCAGTCTCGGCGCTTAGCCGTTTTGCATTTGCTGCATTGCATCAGTGAGATCTTGCAATGCAAGCAGGGGCTCCAAGCCTCCTGCCTCCTCCTTTGGAATTTGTGGGACATCCTGCAGGAACTGCTGGATCTCCTGTGCATTTCCCTCAGGTAGGTGAGCTGAGTGCCAGAAACCAAGAGCAAACATACAGGGGGAGACAGTAATCCCTGTAATAGATGTGTATTGAGGTGTGGAGAACAATAAGATAGAAACAGAAATACTGGTTGTGAGTCTGCCAAAGAAAACAAAGAAAGAAAAATACATCCACAATTAAAACAAAAAACTATAAATATGTGCAATCGATATGAAAAAAAGGATAGTCCAATTGGAGGCCTTCTCCACAGGGCAGAATTCACCCCAAAACAATACAAATGCCCAGAAAGAAATAAACAATGTCC
Source organism: Polyodon spathula (assembly GCF_017654505.1). Lineage (NCBI taxonomy): Eukaryota > Metazoa > Chordata > Actinopteri > Acipenseriformes > Polyodontidae > Polyodon > Polyodon spathula. Next base: position 8,294 of record NW_024475042.1, read on the forward strand.
TTACTGAAATTGTCTAGGGCAGAAAAATAAACCAGCAGCAGAAAATATGAAATTGGTAATCTCTCATCCAGAGTTCAGGAAATGATGCAGCCTCAGAGTCAGGGTTCCTCTGGCACTCAACAAACGACTTCCCTTTGAACAAATAGATTGGTAGACTAACCCTTGAATAATACGCCCAGAGGAAACCAGGAACGGCTAGGCGAGACGAGGCCCAGAGATCTGAATGGTGGATATAAACAAGTCAATACATTAACTCTTAATTTGCTAATGCCAATTAACTAAGAACTGCTGCAAAAAAAAATAGCTAAACATAGTGTGGAGTAGAAAACACTGGATTGAATAATTACTTTTAATTTTCAGTATTTACCGCGAAACCCTTGAAACCATTACATTTGATTCCTTTATATTTAACTGCTTATTAATTTTTATTAGACATGATAATAACCTGGCTAGGCTTTCTGCCACACAATTAAGTGCAGCAGGCAGCAAGCTCCTTACACTGCACAGGTGTAGCTGATGCTATAACTGGGCATATGTGGTTGTATTGCGAGGAATCCTTCAGCATGTTTCCGTGAAAATGGAGAAAAAACACAGTGGCAACCTTGGTGAGGTATATCGTAACGATAATGCCTTATGAAGGGGTACACCCCGCCCCTGTGTGTATTATATGGTTATCTATTATTGTTATTTGAAGATATTGTTTATGTGTGTAAAAACACATTATTTTAAACTTCTCCATTCATGCTAAACCTCGTGCAAAGTTTTACAAGACGTAGAAAAAAAGGGTTATCTGCAACATCAATCTGATAAGGAAAATTCTGCAAACAAAAAAATAACTGTCCTGCAGCCATCTTTGGTCCATGGTAACCTATGTATTCCAACGTGGCTTTAGGTAAGGCACGTGGGTGGGCTAATTAGTGTGTAAGTGGGCATTGATTTAACAAGCATTTCCTTGATTCTTGTGGGTAAATGAGACTTTCCCGTTAAAATAGTGCGACCGTTTTTTGGGCATTTTCACAAGCTTTCCTTGCCCACATGCCCGCGCATTGCCAATGCACGTGAGACAAACCACTCATGTTAACTGGCCAGATGAGATTGTTTATGACTTTAATACAGACTACGGGTTATGTAGGTATTAAAAACACAGTCCTAAATCTAAGAGGATTGGCATTTGTATTCTTATCTATCCATATAGCTACAACAAAGCAACCTAACATCCCATTAGACGAAGTGTGTTACTCATTTGTGGCAGTTTATTTTTAGAATAGTCTACTTTTAAAGTATATTAGAAAATGGATTGTCGATTTCTTTTAACCGGAACATGTTTGGCATTTAAATTCCTTTTTAACGCATTTTTTTTTTTCACAATTCAACCAATTCATGTGACTTTAACTGATGAGCAACATATTGGCTTTTCTAAAACCGTAAACATTCCCCATTTTGCAGAAGATCTACAGTTTGCCTTGTTCATAGTGATTTGTGCAGTAGTCAATCACAGCATATCATTTTCTGATGTTACACGGGTCACGTTTTGATACGCGTACCACTTTCTGACCCTATACCAGTGCCTCTTTAACATGTTGTGATGAAGCCCCTCTAGTCCGGATCGCCCGGGGCTCTATCACCACTTTTATGTGCGAGCACCAAAAGAATCTCAAGAATTTTAGCTCGGTTTGCAGACTTTTATTATTTCCAGACATGTACAAATCAAAATAAACAAACAAAACCCTAACTCCCTTGCCAACAGTTATTTTCTTTTAAATAAAACCTAAACCTAAGGCAGGGAACGCTAATTCCTTTTACCCTGAAAAAACCAAAACATATTTTCAGATAGTAACTTTCTTTTAATAGCTTTCTTATAATGCCTTCCTTTTGTTTTCAAACCCCATGGAT
>NW_024475043.1:0-8863 GCF_017654505.1 Polyodon spathula
CCTCTCTCTCTCTCTCTCCACACTCCTCTTTTCCTTTACACAACCTCACTAAAGATGTTTTCCAGATGTTTTATCGTGTAGTGTGTAGTGCATTGTGATGTTGAATAATTAACACTTGATACAACTTCAATTCTAATGAAAATGCACAACCTCTACCATTTTAGTGCACCAAAGTTTCTCAGTTGGATCGATTATATATATTTATGTATTTATTTATTTTTAATTAGAAGTGAATACGCAACCAAGAATTAATCATGGGGAATTCACAAAGTATTCAACAAAGGAACAGGTAAGTGTTGCTTTATTAATTTTTTTTTTGTACATTCAGGGTTCAATTTAGCATAAAACTGAATCAATTTCTACAAAATAAACATTGGCAATCACCAAATCAAATGCCAATATCTATAGTTATATACCCAGTGGCACACACATATATATATATATATATATATATATACACACTCAAACATATGATACACAAAAAAAGTGTCACAAAAAAAGTTTCGCTCACCTTCAAGCAGTTTGTTGGGTTTATTTTTAAGCCCATTTCTGTATCGGGTTTATACACTCTTTCAATGCAATAAATAAATAAATAAATAAAACAAGCTTAACAATAAATGCCTTGTATTAATGATGAAGTATTAAGTGTATTTGTTTTTGAATTTTAGCATTGGTTTTATTTGCGATTATCTGGCTGTTTTAGTTGTAGCTCTTCTGGCTCTGACAATGGTTGCTGTATTGGCAGAGATGTGAAGATGACGCCTGGATGAGTGGGGATGAGGAGGTTTTGAGGGATTTGAATGGAAGACTGGGGATGACAGCACAACAAAGGGCATCTGGATCTGGAGCAAACCTTTCTTTGTGAAATCGAATGAAAGGGAAAGAGTAAACGCAACAACTTATATTGGCTTCTTCTTCTTTCTTCTTCTTCTTCTTCTTCTTCTTCGTCTTCATCTTCTTTGTCTTATTTCTTTAATGTTGCTTCACCTAAAACATTATGAATATGACTACAGGATGTTAAGATGTCTGATCCCAGATTAAAGATAGAACCGCTGTTGTTTATGAAATGTAATTATTCTCTTACCCATGTGCCAGGTGCGTTATTTGGGCTCGTAATCTGTGCTGTTTTTTGTTTAAACTTATTCAGAAAATGAATGCACGTACAGTTTTGTCGATAATTTTATCATAACCATAGTAGACACCACATACTATCCTTTTTCTGCTTTGTTATCCGCTGGTAAATTCACAGCACAGTGTAGTAAGGCAGAAAAGTTAATGAACCAGCCCCTTAGCAAAGGTTATTACAGTACAAACATGGAAAATAACGCGTTTACTGTGCATGAGTTTCATGAAGGAAATGTAATGCATATATATTCATGTTTAAGATTGCAGTGTTCTTGGTCGACACCGAAGGCTCTGCTGATGCTAAGCAGAATAAAGAAGTCGGTTTGAAACTTTCAGCTCTAAGCGCTGCTTTTAGTTCTTACCTGGTAAACACATGACATTTAACATTATTTGTTCTTTTTAAAGATCAAGTTTCTAATGATGCTAAAGTTCATTGGTGCTGGTTAGGAAGTGTACATTTGTATTTTTATGTCTAAAGTATGGTGGAGGGATCAGCTCTGTGAAGATGTGATAGCTCCAGAAAGACTGTTTCCATTACTTTGTCAGGCTCTCATGATCTTATATAAAAGTCACACACATTATGTTAAACTTTTTCAAAATTACCATATTAATGAAGAAAATGCATCAATCACTCCTTGCAGATATTTCAATACTGCACTTCAAGACATCTCTGTTTTCAGAGTTGCACTTGCATCATTTACACTGAAGGGTGAAATTATCTCCACCCCTTCACTGGCTTCTTATCTGTCATTAACCAACCAGCTGCTTCCCCCTTTGACTGGCATGCTTTTAGCCAATAACATGATTAGATCCAGAAGACACTGCTCAGATAAAATAACCCAGGAAGTCCAAGTGCAAACAGATCACCCAAGATAAAGGGTTAGAAACTGAGAATTTTTCCTTTTATCTAAAGTAGAATCAGCAATGTTTTTAAAATGACAATTCTTGTGTGGTATAGCATGCATGTCTTTCAAAACTGCACAGTTGAAACCTATTTAACTAATGGACCTGCAAAACAGCTGAGATTTCTGAAATGAATTTGTTAGCTGCAATTACAGTGAATGTTGTTTTTAATGCTCAGGCAGACAGGGTTCTACTATAGTCTTGTGGTGGCTGGGTTTTATTGTGCATTTGTTTTGTACTTTACAGATCTTTAACATATTCTCCCGAATAAACAGCACTGATCTGGAAGATCTTGAGGTACAGTATGGTATTTCTAAACTATTTCGGTGTAAATATATTGTTTGTTTCCTGAAAACAGTATTCATCAACTGGTTGGCTTGTACAGCTATTCCAAGGCAAAAACGTCTTATTGTCCTTCATGGCTCTCAAATAAAATCCATAAAACACAAAACACACCTGTTCACTTTGTTTGCAGATGTTTTGTTTTATGGTTGAAAATGGAGAGACAGATTTGAAACCCTTTCAGGTGCACCGTTTTATTTTCACTAAACATTTAGACAGTCAGCAGGCTAATTCATTCGCCTCTCATTCTTCACCTGGGCTCCAATCTGGATTTAACAGTCAACATGTGTTTTATTTTTAAAAGCGTCTTCTTTTTCTGATTCGTGACTGCTATCTGCCTCCTTTTGGATTCGAAGGAGGAGTGACACATCTTAAAGTACTAACATTAATATTTGCAGTGTTTTATAAATGTGATGTTGAATCTATATATATCTATCTGGTTTCACAGACCCTGATTAGCAGTAATCTTGAACTAACTTATCAAAAACAACATTAGAGAGACCAGGATATTCATATTGAAGTTTGCAGGTTTAAAGAAAGCACACTCGTTTTATGTTTAACCAAACTTTATTTCTAAATACAATATGTTTGCAGGAATTGGAAAAAAGAAACAAGAATTAAGTAATGATTAATTTTACTAGAAAACACCCTTACAAGCATCAGCTGCTCATTAAATCTCATGCATACCAAGGCTGAGCAAGTACATTGTTAATCTATTAGGAAAACAGGAGAGAGAGAAACAAAAAACACTGCATTCAACCTTCATTTTATACAGAAAGCATTTTCCTCTGTATAAAAGTATGTTCTAAAGTTTACTAATCACACAATCACGAATTGCCAAATGCACAACCTGTCTAGTATTGCTGATAAAACAGATTTACTCTTGAAAAGTGATTTTACAGACAGACTTTGAGATAAATTGAAGTCTGTTTTGAGGAATAGATTTGCATATATATCCAAGAGTGCATTCAAAGACATGAACCAAAAAACATATTTAACCTTTTTTTCTTCCATTGCAATAGATGTATTTATTGCTGTTAGAAAAGTATAGGAGGCATCTTTGTGCCACTTCAAAAGAGGCTCCATTCATTTCAATGACATTAGCATTGTTTAACTGCAGGTTTGACAGCTTATGTCTTAACATTGAACAACTTACTCACACTTTTCTTTGCCATTTCTTTTGTTATGCTTCTCCATTCTTTTGGGACATCAGCAGGCTTTGCTTTATACTCCTTTGCAAATTCTTCATTAAATGTAGTCAGCACGTACTTCCAGTAGTCAGAGGCTTCAATACTGGGATCTGGGGGAATGTTCCAGTCAGGGTAGAATCTCCGATAGTCTTTATAGGGATGCCACTCCCCCTTTGTGTCACTATTCCTGAATTTGGTTTCGCTGAATACATTAGAGGTGCACACATTCTCGGTTAGTTTCTCGTTACTTACATGTCTGTACCTACCCAGCCCTTGTGGTCGATGCACTGATGCGTGGTGCTCTTTGTGGTCCTGGCCTCCTGCCTCACAGGGGACCTTGCAGAACGGACACTGCTTTCCACAACCAAACATCCTCTTGAACAGCTCGTCCTGCGGCTTGAATGGCAGATTGATAAGTTTCTTCTCAACATCACAACCTTGAGAAAATTCAGCCCTTAGAGCAACGGCCAGATCTTTCACATGATCCTGGAGATATTGAGCAAACTCCTTATTGTTTGAATTCTTTAGAAACAGCACTGCTCCTAACTCCTCCTCCCTGGAGATCACAAGGTCCTTATCCAGGTTGCTGCAGATCCTCTGGATAAACCATGAGGTGGTTTGGTGTCAGCTGTTTCTTTCCGGGCATTTCCAATAGCTGCTTCAATTTTTGTTGTTATTGTTTCAAGACGTTGGACTTGTAAATCCCCTATTTTGGCATCTTTTGAAAATGTCTGAACAATATGATTCGATATCCAATTCTTTACAAATTTACCATAGTTTCTATGGTACAACACATAGATTTGAAAATTATCTTCATCTAGAATGTGCTTTAAAAGTGAGAACTGGAAAAATGACCGGGAACTGTATTCCAAAGACTGTCCACCAGTCAACATTTCATCTACAACGTCAACAAAGCCCTTGGGATAGACATACTCCCTCACTGCAGGCTTGAGGCAGCGCTCAGTGAATTCTTCAGCTGTTTTTCTGCATTGATCCTTCTCATGGTAAAGATCAATGAAGTTTGAACAGTACTGAGGTCTACATTTTTCCAGAGCTTTCTTGGGGTCATTTTTTTCATTGAAGTGCTCATGCATCTTCTGAAATTCCCTGGCAGCGTAGCCACAGATATGGAGCTTTAGATCGAGTTCAAATTGGCTGTTGGTCTTCAGAGTCTCTACATTTTCCAGCTTTTTGTCAATTATTTGCAGTAACTCTCTTATGTAGTTATCATGATAATCTGCTTTACCTGATGTTTGCTGCGATACAAACTGCTGACATATTTGTATTTCATTTGCCATCTCAGTTGCTTTGTTTTCCGGTTCTTTTCTTTCAGGTTTCCCTGACAACATCGTCAACCTATTCCTCCACATAGACCAAAGACCTGGCTTCTCATTTACTTTCTGGCTGTGAAAGTGCTTCTCTGTTGCAATAAAGCGTGTTTGTTCACAATCGGTCAACTTTTTCACCTCACTTAATTCCTTCTGAACTTGACTGCCGTGCCTTTCTAAATTTATCCTCAATTTATTCAGTATGTCTGATACAATATCTCGTGTCTCTAAACATTGAAAATTCAGTTCAGAGACTGTCTGATTCCACATTGTTTCAAATTCTTTCTCCAGCTGCGCTTCAGATAAAGGGCTTTTTCTTTTCTTACACTCATCAAGTAGGCACAGTACTTTCCGTTCAATTGTGGCTCTATATTTTTCACGAATAGTGTTAATTTTTTTCTTCTCTTTGTGTATAGCAATGTCGGTCTCGCATTTGTTTTTCACAGAGTTTTCAATTTCTCTCCTAAGACTTTTAATGCTGTTCACAAAGCCTTCTCTGTGCTTTTCCACTAGATGAACATTTCCATTCTTTTTCTTGTAATAATTAGCCAGTTTCTCCTGAATTTTGTTGTCTTGCTTTGCCAATTCGGAAGATGCCTCAGCTGTTAAACTGCCCATAAAGTCGTCGTAGTTTGAGCTGCAAAGGCTAGAAATCCTTGTCTCAGCATTTGCTAGCCAGGTATACATGTCCTTCCGGAAGTCCCATTCCCAGTTATTAAACTCAACAAAGAGATTACTGTAAGCCTCAGCCACTAGACTATTTCTGAAGCTGAAGATGAAATTCTCATATTTAACTGCTTTCCACAAACTTCCCACCCATTCCAAGAACTCTGTAATTTGTGCAGGAGGCTTTTGGTCACTGCAGCTTTTTAAGAGCTCAATCAAGCTCATCTTGAACTCATACACAGTCTCACTGTAGCCGGTGTTCACTGGTGCCATTGGAGGGTTACCATGCCACAGGCCTGGGATGTACCAGTTATTGTTCTCTGCATCATACTCCATTATATCGGTGAATTTTCTGTTGGGTCCCTTCTCCATTCTGGAAGCTGCCTGTGTCATCTCATTCAGCTGTTCTAAAAGCATTTTCCTCTCCCGCATGTTTTTGTCATGAGCAGACACGTTCCCCACATTCTGGTGCACAAACTGACAGTTTGGTTTCTTCCCCACTTCCTTCATTCTAAGAAAGGCGTGCACCATGATCTGTAGGATATCCTTCATCTCTGTGGAGTTCTCCATTGCAATGTTTATTATGGTGACATCACTCAATCCAACGACCAGTGTTGAAAGCTCATTGTCATGTTCATAGCTGTCTTCTAGTTGTGCCAACTCTGGAGATTTGAGACCTTCAGTGTCAATTACCAAGATAAAATCACAGTTTAGCTCTTCAAGATCCTCTTTGACTCTGATTAACAGCATGAAGGCTCCTCTCGTGCATCTACCACTGCTAACTGCAAACTGAACCCCAAACATTGTGTTGAGGAGGGTAGACTTCCCAGTGCATTGGACTCCCAACACTGTTACAACCAGCACCCTGCTCTTATGTTGGACTTTCTCATGGAGCTTTGTTAGAACATTGGTCACCCACCTTACAGGGATATTTGATGCATCTCCATCCACCAGCTCAAGGGGGTAGCCATCCAACAACAGATCTGCCCCCAAACTGGGAAGATGTTCAAACTGCTTACAATATTTCTTATAGTCAGTATGGTAGCATGCAGCTTCATAAAGCTGCCCCATTTCACGCATGAAATGCTCAATTCCTAAAGAGCTGTTAGATATTTGTCGATCCAGGGATGCAATTATGTCTTTGTTCTCTGACAACTTGCAACTCTTTTCTTTGTATTCTTCACAAAGACCAGAAAGCTTTTTTCATGCCTTAACATCCAAGTTCATTCTCATCCACTTTAGAAAATAGGATCGTTCTTGTTTGCTTTCAGTGGATATGGCAGAGATGAAACACTGCATTGCTTCAGACAAATCATAACTCATTTGTTGTTATCTCAGTTTCTGTATTTCTTTTTGGAGTTTATTCTTATACTTTTCAATAGGCTGGTCTCCTGCCTTCCGTAGTCTGCACTCCTCCTTTTCTATTTTAGCCAGCTCCTTCCAAAGCTTCCCTTGCAATGGCAACTGATCCTCTTTATATCGCACCACATCGTTGATGCTAGATGTGATTTCTGCAGCACTTCTCTTAGCGTTCTGACATTCAGTGCAGTCTTCATCTACAGAGATCCCCAATTCATGTGCTACAGTAGACATGTCTTCAATAGTCATTTTTTGTTGACAGTTTTCCATGATTTTATTCATAGTTAAGCGCAGTTTTGACACGAAGTCTGCATCATTGATCTGCTGTTTCTTCAATAGGATCTGATTTCTGCTTAATTTTAAATTGGATGCTAAGTCTTTCAGAGAGTTTATGTGTTTCTCTGTATTCTTTGGAAAATGTGCAACCAAAAACAGTTGGGCTTTAATATTTCCTGCAGAGGACAAGAGATTGTACTCGCTCTCTGCAATACTGTCTAAAAATATGAAGACTGCCAAGGATGTTTGACATAACTGTTTCTGAAAGGAAAGGAGATTTCCACGAAGGTTGGCAACAGCTACAGGTTCTGGAAAGATGTCCAAGTTGTTCTTTCCACAAGGAAGGTACCAACCTATTTCCACTAGACCGTTTGCAATTCTCAGTGTTTGCACATTCCATATTACAATGGATAAAGACATCATGGTACTGCTGGGGGTTGCTGAGAACCTGATTCAGAATCTGAGACTTTGATAAACTGCAGTCACCCAGCCTGACAAAAGAGATCATTGGCATGGCAGTGCTGACTATACTGTCTTCTACAAACCCTTTCGAGTCGGCTAATGAACGGGGTCTAAACTTCTTCACAATGTCTCGCGTGGCCCACAGCATTAATGTACACTGGCTGGTGCTGCAGTCGGGGAGCAAGAGAGGTACAGCAAACTGGCACATCGACATTTTTGACATCATTTCCTGCTGCAGGAAGCTATCCGAGCACAGAAAGAGTGCTGTTACGAGATCAAGTGGATTGATTGTATTACTCTCTTGATCATCATTACTATCAATAAGTTCAAGAACACTATCAGGGTCTTGCAATTTCGAGTCTGTATCTGTCTCAGCAGCACTGCACTTGGTACTCCGAGCTGTCACATTTACCATCATTAGTCTTTTCAGAAAGCACCAGGGAAGTTTTAGTGACTGAATCGGTTCATCAGTAATACTCTCTGATCCGATCTCAAGGACAGTACTCAACGTAATCCTGCCTGGGAAGCAGTTCTCCAGTCCCAGCTTGCACAGCACATCTTCTAGAGATGTTTCTGAAAGGGAAGCAGTAACAGGTATCTACTTAGCTTAAGTATTTAAGATGGCTCCCGATGCACCCACATGGACCTCTCAGAACTACAGTTCCCATCATCCTCCTACTCACATATGTAACAGATGGATTTACCAATGAACAAGAGGATGATGGGAAATGTAGTTCTGAGAGGTCCATGCAGGTACATGTGAAGCCATCTTGAGGCAGGGAATGCAATTTAAAAGTTTAAAAAAGTGGTCAAAATTAAAAACACACACCTTACGTAAACAGTTGTAGCAACACATGGGAACACGTAACACAATCAAATAAAAAGGTCCTCATGTACCCTTTAAATTCAACTGCAAAGCAATACCCCTCTAGCACTACTGCATGAGAGTTTATGTCTGTCCTTGAGAATCACAATCTTTAAAAGGAGATCAAAACACATCTAGGTGTAATTGTCTCTTTCTGCTGATTAAATGGAGCCCCCTGGGTTTAAGTGCAGCATGTAACCATTCTATACGGAGTCAGTATGTTGTAGGATATACGGATTTGCAAACCCTGTTGAAGTCAGTCAGTTCCACTGTTATATAATAGTGTATGAAATACAAGACAGTGGTCTACTTGAGCTGGAATGAGACAAAAAGGAAGTAGAGATAAC
>NW_024475044.1:0-4000 GCF_017654505.1 Polyodon spathula
CTATGAGGCTAATACCCTGCGTTGCAGAGAACTGATCCTTACTTGTACAGGCAGATGTTGAAACAGGCGTGCTCTGGGTCCCATTCTCCAGCACTGTGGTGACTGTGAAGCTGTACTCTCTCCCAGGTCTCAGCTCAGACATGACAGTGGAATTGGAGGTGCAGTGATGGAAAGAATGTTGTCCTCGACAAAGCTTGAAGAGGTAACTTTAAAACTGTGAGGGATCTCGTCCATACTGGCAGGACTGCCCCAGCTCAGAGAGACAGAGTTGCTTCCCACTGAGTCTATCTTTATCTCTCCTGGAGTAGAAGGTTCTGGAAGAGAAAATAGAACTGATATAACGTCACAGTAGACTGAGAGACTAATATTCAGAAGAGTTGTAAATAAATATTTCTTATTTGTACAGAGAGATCTTGAAGCAGGCATGCTCTGAATCCCTTGAGCAGTAGAGGTGACAGGCGACGTGTCTGCTGGACCCTGAGGTTTGTCCTGGTCTTGAGGGTTTGGGATGATGGGTGTAGCGTCCAGAGAATTCTGAGCTCGGCACTCCTCTGGTGTCCTCAGCAAAGTGAGTGATTTGGCTGACCTGCGTTTTCTTCATTTCTACCTGGAGTTCAGCCTCTTGGGCCCTCTCACCTGGCACGCTTTTCTCTGAGGAGATATCCGAGGTTCCTGCAGGGAGATATTACACAGTGACTGAATTACAGGCATACCTTGCATCTGAAGGAAGAGCAAAATCTAGTGCATTGCTTGCAGTAACAACCTAGGGCAGGGTTTTTGAGTGAGGGCAGTTAAGAAATCAGAGGACTGAATGCAGTTGACGCTTCAGGCACAGAAGTTTGTCCTCAGTGGTCATACTATAAAGTAATAGCTAACACAAACAGGTTTCATGCAAAACCTCATTTAAAGTTTTTATGGAGACGGTCCATTATTTGTTAACACATTGCAACTATATTGGAAATAAACAAGTGGTGACCCTTATATATGGACCTTCATATTGTTCATTTCAACATTTTTAATAACAGATGTACTGGATGCCACGCCTACCCTATATACACATGAAGTTACATACCTGCAATTTGAAAGCGATACTGTACGCTGTGTGCTAACCGGACTCTCACATCATCATATGATAAGGAAACTTTAGTGTATGAAGCAGGTGTGTGTTTATAATATGTAGCATTTCTGCTCTTAGGAATTTGTAGACAAAAAGCCTGTTTAAACCAAACCAATTCTCATAGGCAGAGTTTCCATGCAGTTTAGAGAATGTGACAAAGCAGCACATACCAGCACATTCCTCACACTGTAGGACATGCACGGCCAGAAAATGGTGCAACTTTAACCTCCATTTCTCAATTCTTATTGGTAAATGAATCTACATGTTGCAAGAATAATAATAATAAATAAACATTACAGGATTCAACAACAAAATGAAAAACCTCTCTCTCTCTCTCTCTCTCGTATAATCACTGCACCTGATCCAACCACACAGCTGAATAACAGCTTAAAGATGTTACTGAATTAAAAAGTGAATCTACTGTAACTGGAGCACAGCAACAACCAAGAACTGCATTCCCCCACCACCAGTATCAGAAACAGCAGGTAATACATATATTCATCTCCATAAATAACACAAATAGCTTTTTCTGTACAGAACAGCACTAATTTTTCTTATTTTGTGGTTTAATCTTCGGAAATGAAGTGAATACCTGATACACTCCCTGCTGAAGAAGCTCAAATTCTCCACACCTTGTCCTCTGCAGGTCTTCATGAACAATGGCACAGTGTGCAAAAACTCTGTTTCTATCAGACACCAGAAACGAAACTTAGAAGCACATCCGAAGACCTCTCTTCCAGAATAACACGTGACTTCTTGTAAGCAGAGTTATAATAACTGCATGACCGTGTTTAGAGATACTGTGAGTCGACATGCATTTGTTCAACATTATCTGCTCTACACAATCTTGTTGGAATTGAATTCTTGGATGGGATTTATAAAACACACGCAATGGCATTAATACACAATTAATACGTGATGGGGGGGGGGGGGGGGGGGGGGGGGAGCAATGTCTCTGTGCGCTTTAGCCCTTGATGCATATGTAATTCTGTATATGCATATGTAATTCTGGGGCGTTTCTGAATGAAGCCGCTAACATTGGGAGGGGATTTTGCAAGTGAGGTCTATGAAATATTCAGTCTATTTATTAAAGCTGCCGGTAATTCGTACTTGCTTCATTATTTTAAGAACTCTGAAAAGCAGCCGTTAATTTTCTGCAGTCAGACAGCAGGCTATATAAAAGGCAAGGTGATGTGGGAGACTTGTCTGCAGCAAGGAAGAGACATTGTTTCCAAGGAAAAATAAACATTTAATAACATTTTGCTAATAGGTCATTTTTTTAACCCTTCTGATCAAGTCTTTTTGTAAATTACGGTTTATAATACCGGTACCATATTGTTTTGCAAACTCCGATTTTCAATACACGTAAAAAGGGTTCTTAGAAGCACCAAGGTCTCCTCACAGTGGCAAAGCAAGGGTCTAACGAGAGCCTTTACTTCCTAGAGTTAAAAAAAACAACCGTGGAGGAGATTAAGATGGAATGATATTCCGAGGAGCACGAAAGAAAGTCTCTTATGCTTCTATAGGGCTCATCCTCCACCGTTATTTTAGTAATGCCTAAAGAATGTATTTTTTGTAATGTGGCATTCTGATATCTAACAATACTGGTTTAGGCAGTATTGTTAAATTAGAGTTGAAAAGAAAACGTTAAAAAAAGGATAGAGGGACAGATGACGCAGTTAGTTTGTAGCTAAAGAAGGTAGGCCTACAGTTTTGACCATATATACCGTACAGATGTGTTTTAAAATCATACATAGAGTAAAACATACAGACACACACATAAGAAATTGGAGGGTTGTAACTGCATGACTGAGAAGTCGTAATTAAACTGAAGTTTAATAAACTGTATTATTGCTGAACATATTGCAGCACAGCAATGTTAGGATTATCCACCCGTTTCTGCCATGGATGTAAGTAAATAAAACTTACTGTTTCTGAAGTTTGAAAAGTCTATACGCCTGGAATTATTCTATACAAAATAAGAAGTTGAACTAATATGCGAAGCACAGTAACTGGATGCTTATACTGGAGGTATAAGCAACCTAGTATAAACTCTGAAGGGGTGCATGTGTTTATTAAGAAGCCATCGCACATTCAGTATTTTATTAATCTGTCATGGTCTTGCATTTCGAGCTTGCAACACATCTTCATTTGTGGGCATTTAAATTGGTTGATTGCAGATTTGCCTGCTTTACCCAATTAGTCTTATTAAACAGGTCGTTATTTTAACGATGATTGCGGCCGTGCCGAACACTCGCTTTACGGGGCTTTTATTTATTTAGGTCGGTTTTTCCCCTTTATAAATTTGGGCCTGTGTCTGATAGTGAATTTGAGTCAAAACGTTTGTCCAAAAAAACAAAAAAAAACCCTACAATTTCTTAACTGTCGAGCTAATGAAGTATTATAAACAAGCCCCCTGTATTATAAACTAAATATTATAAACATGCCCCCTGGGCTTTACATAAGCGACTAGCACAATTGCAAGACACTGCCTGCACGGGCAAGCCCATTTCCACAGATTCTAAACAGAAATGGCAACCAGGTCAATTTATTCACGTGATTTTCTGGAAAGCTCCTCTCCTTGCTTCAGTCTGACTTAAAAAAACAGCTTTCCGTGATATCGAAACTGAAAGCAAGCCCTTGCAAAGCCCCTCTGTCCGCTGGTTTGGATGGAGGGGATTGAGACGATACCATTTTTTGAAATGTTGTTTATGATTTAATGTAATAAAAGAAAAACAAAGGTGTAAAACATATTTACAGAAGGTGCGGTTTAATTCCAGGCTGGAGGTTTTTTAGAATATATCATTACCTGCGTCACTCATATGGACCTGATCATATTTAATTTCAAGATGCCATTATTAAATCCCCCCCCAACCCCTTACA
>NW_024475045.1:0-6134 GCF_017654505.1 Polyodon spathula
CTCCTTGTAGCACTAGCTCCATGAATGCAGCACTGCTCAATGTAATTTGCTGCTTGCTGCTCTTAATTGAGTAACAGAATACCTGGCCATGTTAATTTAATTCTCTGTTCAATTGCTAAATAAGTAATTTTGTTCTCATTTTTAAAGGGGGCCTTTCAGACTCCATAAGGTAAAATTAGGTGAAGCTATGTCAATTTACTGTTAACTTTTGGTAAGGAGTTTATCTCTGCACTGGACTTTCTCTCTTGTTTTAACTGAAGGATCTTTTCTTTAACTGCCTCATGGACATTCTGTTTAGATTAAGGTGTTTTCCTTAATTGCCTTCGTAAAGGCCTTATTGGGCTTGATGTATTCAGTCTAAGTATCTTAATTGGTGTCTCTTTAAACAGGACTATTACTTCCTGGTGAGGAGGGTGGTTCCTTTTTTGCTGGGGTGATTCTTTTTTGGGTGTGGTTTTTGTGGATATAGGGTGTTTGAAGAGGGAGGTTGCTTGTCTGTAAAGGAGAAATCAGGAAGCAGTAATCTTTTGGTTGTTAGAAACAGTATTTTCTCTAATCTGCCTTTTTTCCAGTTTAAAATTAACCAGTTATCTAATCTCCTGCCAAACTGAAACTACCCAGATCATTCAAACTGTTTATATGGATCCTTAGAGCAACAACAGTGACTAATCCAGTTATCATCATCACTTTTTGTCTTCTTACCTGGTTGGAAACTCCAAGCTCTACAGGACCAAGGAAGGACTGGGTGAGATCCCCTAATGGGGAGGAATCCTATTTTCTTTGCTGCTGGATTATCTGGCCTGTTTTGACTGTTTTGGATTAGTATCATTTTTGTTTATTTATTGGGCATTAATGAACATGGGATTAACGAAGCACTCAGCACCAAAGTTACAATTTATTGTTTTGTTTTTTTCAAACTTTTTCTGGTTTCAACTGCATTCTCAATACGGATTGGATAAACATTTTGGGGACTTTTAAAAGTATTGGGTGTTTGGTTGTGGTTGTTTCATGGACATTTTTTTTTCTTTTTATAAGGACTGCCTGATGGACTGTGGTAAACATTTTGAATGGTTCAAATGCTGTCTGTTTAAAACTCATGTACACCAAATGTTTGATCCATCTGTCTCAAGTATAATATTCCACGCATATTCAATAACATCTGCTATTTGAACTCTTGTGTGGCCTTCTGGTTTAATTGTCTTCCTGTGTTCTATTTGTTGTTTAAACAATCCTGACTTACCCCGCACTTTTTCTTGGTTCTGTCACGCAATCCTACTGCTTTGGAGATTTATATTGTTCAGGGTAGTTTTTGTATTTCCGTCAAAAAATACTCTAGTTATTGGATGTTGTTAAGGATTGGGTTTGTTACTCAAGTGCTACTGAAAGAAGACATCACTGAACCCATAGACTCTTCACCGCTGATGTCAAATCCGTTCATAGCGAGTAAGAAAGATGGGAACATTCGTCTTTGCATGGACCTACGGGCAGTGAATAAAGCAATCATTCCAGACCGGTATCCCTTTCCAATCCACAGAGGAGCTGGCAGCTGAGTTCCATGGCTCAGCTGTTTATTCAGGTGTTGGATCATCTCAGGAACTTCAATCTGACACTGAACGAAGACAAATGCAAATTTGGGGTTGAAGAAGTCGAATTTGTAGGACACCGCCTCTCAAGGACAGGCACTCAGCCTTTGCAGTCTAACATTACAGCCATTCTAAACCTTCCTGAAGATGTCACCTGCCGTGACGTGGATTTGAAAAGGGTTGTTGCAGCCACAACGCAAAGTACTAACCACTATACGATCACGGGCAACAACCGAGAAGCTCGTCCTTGCACAGTCAGCCTGGCGCTCTGTGTTACAAACCGCAGAACAATGAGATGTAGCTAGAGGGCTGAATCGGCCCAGGTCGGGAACAGAGCAGGTCCAAACCCCCGTGTCACCTCAGTGCTGGGACTGATCCTCTGAGCAGACATTGCATGCAGAAATTTGCAAAACAACAAAACACTGTCTTGTTTTTATTTTGTATAATCTAGTCATTTATTTCAGTTGGTTTTATATTTCATTTACTTACGAAATGAACTATAAAAAATTAATTAAATAATTGACCAGACAAACCCCCGATACACACACACACACACACACACACACACACACACATTAAAATGGCTCTGGTGTCGCTGTAAGATGCAGCTTTATTTTCCAGCATGCTGCATTTACGAGTGTACTTATTTCCAAAATTTCTATGTTGTGGATAACTATTCAACACTCACTGGTGTGCTCCTTGCTTTGTTTAACAAAAGCTCTATTTCATAATCCCATGATTAGTACTCACTTTAACTTAAGAAAAGCCTTCAGCAGGCCTAAGCAGCTCTGTTGTAATAAATAATTATTACTGTGTTATTACATTATAAAAAGGAAGGCTGTTCTGGCTTTCTCTCTTGGTCAGTGTAAATATTTGGAGTCTGTGTTGTGTGTCAGGTAGGATTGTGTCTGATGGTTTGATTTACTTTCTTTAAAATGAAGTCGAAGCCAAAAGAAGTTTCACATTAAGTTGAGGATCTGCTTCTATCCTTCACTGCCAGGGGTGGAATCAAGGGAAAATGAATCCCAAGTGTGGAGATATTAGAGTCAGTGTTTCCCAGCATGCATCACTGTGAGCAGCTCCTTCCTCCAGACACAGACCACACTGTAGTGTTTAGATGACTGGGTGTGAGGAGCCTTGTGTTAACAATGGGAGAACTGGGCTGACTGGGGAGGTAACTGCTGCCTATTTCAATTGTCTTATTACTGTACTGTTATTACATTATGGACAGCAGTGGTGATCTGGCTCCCTCTTGTGGTCAGTGTTAATATCTGCAGTGTGTCTCTCTTGTGGTCAAATTAATGAGTGCCCTTTATTCAGTTGAACACAGAGCAGCTCCTGTGTTAGCTGTCACTGAATCTCTTTATTCCATGATTTTCTGTATTGAGCTGGAGGCTCAGAGAGTGTCTCCTCTTTCCTATCAGCTGTGTGTTTTGTGTTTAACCCTCAGAGCACTCTGGATATTTACTGACACCCCCTCCCCTTTCCCAGCTTGCTTTTTGCTCTTTCTTTTTGCATTAGGACTCTATAGAGTGCTTGTATGTAAGTGTAACACCCGCTAGGCAGGGCTTACACACAATTCAAATACAGGAGCACATTCATATTCATCTACGCAGATTAGTGTGTAAAACACTGGACAAATAAAACACTTCCAGGTTATTTTTATTCTGAAAGCAAATCAAGGATGGGATCAGAAACATGGCCACTTCCAATTAAAAAAGAATATTTTATTTTATTGCAGATAAAAGGAAATCGAATGTTAGCAGCAGATTAATACACAGCAGTAAACGCTCAGCACCAGAAGCACACTGAAGTGCGCGGTGCAATAAATACCTGAGAAATGATTTATTAACATTGCAATCAGTACAAATAAATACAAATATAAACAACAACCCGTCTGAAAACAACACAGAACACAAAACACAGCAGAGTCCGCGCAGGCAGGGGATGTGGGGCAGCTGCATGCATCATTCTGTGCTGCAGATCAATCTGTAACCCCATTCAACATCATCTCCTGCTTTACCAGACAAGGAACAGACAAAAGCCTCACAAGACTTGACTAGCTCCTTGCTTACACTGTATCACTCTGTTACCCCAGTTTGCTCGTTGACTGACAATGTCCTGCATGGTTGACAATGAAGTCAGAATGGTTTCTTCCTCTTTCAATGCGATGCATTGGTTGTATCAGCCTGTGAAAGCATGCATTCCACACAGAGCTTCACACTGATAGTGCCGAGTCCTTGCACACCCAGCAGCTTCCACAGCTAAACATCTGTGTGTGTGTTCCTGTCAATGCTACACTTTATAGCATGAAAACAAAACTGCTTCATTCCAAATTGTGATATTTCAAACATTCGACATTTATTTAAAAACAGAGAGCAAAACTGCAAAAAACAGACGTGTTTCGACTCAAAAGAGCCGTCCTCAGAGTTTAAAAGAAACAAAGCAAACCCAGCCCTTAATATAGTTCTTAGCAATTAGTGAACATGATTAAACACAGGTTTGTTAAGCACACAATTCATTATCACACACATGCACTTCATCAAGTCCAGTTTGCAATCAGATATCATCAATGATTGGCAAATAAGTTACAATTTGTAAAGCAAACAACCTTTAATTCTGAATCATTTGATCTTGATGATTAGATAGAGGTATTGTTAAACAGCCAGCTCATTACCACAAACACACACTTAATGAAGTGAAATTTACAATGAATTATCTAACCAGCAACAATTTGCAAACTGAAACAACCCCCACCCTTAATATAGTTGTTTAAATTGCACAGTGTGAATTAACGCTGTGTTTGTGTGCGTCCTCCATGCTTTCACACTCTCAGCACTTTACTGAGGATCAGAGCACCAAATACAAATGAATGAAATGCTTGATCTTTCAGCAGGAGGGTTACAGTTTGTAGCATTACTGACACACTTTATACAAATAGCTTTTTATTCATATTTCACTATTTCTTTTATAGTTTCAATTAGAAATATATTACATTGATTTGAAGATATGTAAAGAAATTCAAATGTATTCATATTTAAATAGGTTAATATGTGTTTTAAACCACAGATTGCTTTGAAACTTGTAACACAATAGAAATATGTTGGCTTGTAATATGCTATGTATGTATGTTTGTATGCATGTATATATTTATTTATTTCCTTTAAGAGGAGTAAAGTGTCTGATTTAGTTTATTTTCAGTTTGTATTTTAGTATCAGATAATGAACAATGTTCACCTTTATCTTTTCCTTCCTGTAGATAGATAAATCAATAAATATATTTTCACTTTCATTTGAAAGTAAATTAGTAAATATAAATCCAATGAAAGCCCGTCATCCTTTGTAATGTATTAGAATACATGAATAATCAAAATATTTACCAGATTCATCTTGTCTTTTATTTGGAGGCCTTGTTATTGAGCTCAGTGTGTTTGTGTGCAGTTGAGCTCCTCCACAGGCCGTGTCCCGTTTCATTGCCTTCACCCTCAGCACCTGCAGTAGGTCCCAGCTGCAGCAATGCAGTCGCTGTGCAGTCCTGCTGAGGGAGGTTTTTGTACGGGTGTGTAGCACTGTGTGAACACACCACCACTGTGTAAACTCTGACAGTAGTAATCTCCTGCATCTTCAGCCTGGACTCCACTGATGGTCAGAGTGAAGTCAGTCCCAGATCCACTGCCACTGAAACGAGTTGGGATCCCAGACTGAAGGGTACTTGCCAAATAGATCAGGAGTTTGGGAGCTTCTCCAGGTTTCTGTTGGTACCAGGCTAGGTAGTTGTTACTGTACACTGCGCTGCTGACTTTACAGCTCAGAGCGACTGTGTCTCCTGGGAGAACAGATTTCACTGCGGGAGTCTGAGTCACAGTATACTGTCCACTGGATTCTGAAAATAAATTATTATTGACAATTATAGTAAATGATGAAAACAGATTACATTTCAAGACTTTTTCTTTAGATTTCATTCAGTTTGCCTGTTTTACTTTTAATACTTATATATTAAGAATTGTCTCACAAAGTGATTTTTTAAAACTGTGTTTTTCTAAATGATTCTTACCCTGAGTGCAGATGACAAGTGCCCAGATGAAGATGCTGATAAGTCATTGTTATGGATTTTGTTGCCATGAAGGGTAGCTCTCAATTATGAAGTGTTAAACTCACAGGGCTATAAACACTCCCAGAGCACTGAAGCATGTGCTGCTAATGCAAAGTGTCTTTTCTATGCAAATTGTCTTCCTTCGCAAAGCAGCCACTTATATCAAAGCAGTGGTGTAAACACAGGCTTGGTGCTGTGTGTTCTGACAGAGCAAGATTAGCAGTTTAGCATGACCACTCCCAGGACAGCAGGACTAGACAAAGAACAGCTTTAATAGGAGCATATGAGGAGAGCCAATGAGCTGAGCTCTTATTCCACTCAACACAGCTGGAATGGAGTCAAGTGTAGAGTGTGTGTTAAAGCAATACTTGGCACTGTATTTAGACAGAGCAAGATTAGTAACTGCCCTGGCATTAACACTCCCAGGACTGTGGCACCATACAATAGAGCCCAGCTAT
>NW_024475046.1:0-5000 GCF_017654505.1 Polyodon spathula
TAAGAGTATCATTAGAATCCGAATAGCACAGTCCTTAATGCACTCATTAAAGTGTAATGCAGCAGTATTGCTTATTAGACAGCAGCCCTGTCATGATTGAAGTGCACTGAAGTTCTCATTGGCTTCGGTGACACTAGAAGACACTAAGCCTGCTGTAGTAGAGATTGCCAGTCCTTGTTTCGCTCTGTGTTGAGTGGCTCTTGCGATGCTGTAGGTAGTTCATCCACAATGTCAAACACTCCATCAAAGTCTTCAGGAACAGTAGAAGACGCTGTGTCTGGAGTCCAAACTGTTCCTTCTAGTGTCACTGAAGAGCTCTCACTGCCACTTGAGACAGTTATTGAACACCTGCTGCTGGGAGTGACAGTGCTGCTCTCCAACCACGAGAACAAGGCAGAGAAGCCCAGATAGAAATCTGCATTGTGCTGTGTGACCATCGCCGACTCCAGTAAGGTGGACAGACACACTGTTGAGAATGTGAAGAGGCTCGATAAAGACATACATGAGATCCAAAATCACAGAGAGACTTGAGAGTCATGTTCCATTCATGTTCCCAAATAACTCTGACTTCCAACCCGTAAACCTTTTGCAATGTTTCAATCTTTTCATCAAAGTGATGATACATCATACTGCAGGATACTTTGTTTAAAGGGTTTACATCGGCAGAATCGTAGCATTGGGGACAGCCATGAAAAAAGCACCCGGCAAATTCAAAAGCCCTACACTTACCATTAATCACAGCATAACCATCCAAGAAAAAGGGTCCTATTTATTAAAATTTATGAATTTATGAATCTGCGATTTATCAGGATTGCATTTATAGAGAGAATAGCATCCTGTACACAGTTTTAAAATGTCACACAGAGACCTGTTTTTCACTATTGGCTTTCTCAGAGAATCTTATGCTCATCATAAGAGCTGTGATCGACAATAACGATTGCAATCATTCCATTTTATCTTCACAGAAGCATCGCTGTTACAGGCTGGTGAAAAACACACATTACAGTGTCCCTCACAACGATGTCCAGATCTGTTACTGTAGGCTGTGTAACAGTAATTACACAGATAGGCAGCACCCAGAAAACCTTTCAAGTTAACAATACTATAGAAGTGATTCTCAAAGAAACAGAAATACAGTTTTGCTTTTTGGTCGCGTATCTGTTTGGTGATTCAGGAACACATCCTTTTGAGGACATCTGTACCACACCACAATTTTAACATCTAGGCCTGTTCAAATTTATCTACGTCTGCATAAGAAACCATCTGATGTTCACTTAGCCCCACACACTGTTGAAGTTTTAAAGCCTCATCCATACACATCATAGGCCCCCCTGAATTCTGGAAATAAGCTCAGAACGCAGTAAGCAAAACATAATTGATTGTCATTGTTGTAACATATAATCAGATGTTATGCTTTTTTTCTAGTAAGCTCACTACTCATTAAAGGTCTGCAAACCTCTCCTTAATCCCCCTCCTTCAGGACATCTTAACTTGGACAATCACAAAGAATCGTCGGCCAAAATTTCACTATGACTTTGAAGGAGAGCCTCAATCAGACTGAGAAAATAATTTAGACTGTGATTGTCTCCAGTCATTCTTGCATACACCGGTATATCCAAGGATCCTGCTCTTAATTCAAGTTGCACAATGCCGGCCGGTCTTAATGTTCTAGAAACCTCACTCAACATATTCTCCAGCGTTTCATGCAACACTGTAAAAACTTCAGCGTAGGAATCCAGATCACACAGGTGTGTAAAGTTAAGAGGTTGCTTCAATTCGATATTGTTAAACATTGGTCTGCGTCTAATCTGTACAGCTTTCCCACCAATTCTATCCCCATCGTTAACCCTAAGGGGGGGGGGTTCTGTAAACCAGAAAGACCTGCCACTTGATCATCATGTCTTACATCAGCCTCTGGGACTTGGGCTAAAAGAGTCATCCTGACAAGCCCAGCTGTTTAAGCTTCCACCTAATTGACTTTCCATATCATCTACACTCTCTGTAGTAACATGGTATTCTCTAGTCATTTCTCGCAATAGTTTATCCAAAGAGTCAAAATTGATAGGAGTCAATTGAGCATCATTAATAGCCATTGAGTTAATGTCATTTATATTGGGGCTAAAGGCATTTATAGGGGGGACTGTCTATAGAAAGCTCATCAATCAGAGCCTTGATGTGTGGTAAATTACACAAATTATAATTTAAATCATTTAATAGTTTTAGATAGTCAATTCTCAAAAGCTCCTAAATTTAGGGGGTGAATAGTGCTTTGTTTTACATCTAGGGTTGGAGACTTACAAGGTGTAGGGGATCTTGTATTTATTGTACATTTTGGGGTGATTACAGAATTTGACAGTTTGATCAACCTTTTTATTTTTTTGAACAACTGTCACAGCATCATCATTAGTAGAATCATCATCAGTATTAATTTCCAAATGTTTCCTCTTACAAGTTTTTCCCCCCCCCCCCGAAAGGGAGCCATTATTGCTCTACAATTACAAAGTTACTGTTTTAAAAAACCCAGAGTTCAGAGTAATTAAGGTTTGTATATTTCGCTGCACCCCCCCCCCCCGATGACGGGCGTTTCATCCTCAGAGGAATCGCTGACCACTAATAGTTCTTGCGTGTCGTTCTAAAATGAAAATATAACAAAACAGAGACAACACACATTAACAGATGTGTAATGAAATATTTAACATTCTTTTTAAAAAATGCTTCATTTTAAAATAGTTACTTGGTCTTTTTCAGATATTGATTGTTTATTGTTGGTCTCTATGGGGGTCCGCGCCTTTACATGTATACCCTCTGAAGAAAGAATGGCTATCCTCAAGAAGATTAGTTCTTGTGGGTCATTCTAAATGAAAATATATAAAGACGACAACACACATTAACAGATGCTTAATGAAATATTTAACACTTTAAATGCTTCATTTTAAAATAGTTACTTTTGAGAGGTCTTTTTTCAGATATTAATTGTTTACTGCTGTTCTCTATAGGGGATTGTGCCTTTATATGTATACCCTCGGATGTACCGGCCTTGTCGTTCCTTTGGGTTTCTTCAGGGCTTTCTAAAAATAATAATTATATAAATGGCTGAATAAATGTTTTATTAACCTACAATTATAAATGATCAAACATTTTTATTAATTCAAAAATTTCCCTTGTCCATAGAGGCCAAGTGCCCCCTGCTGGATATGAACCAAGCAACACTGAATGCAATTACAGTGAATGTACACATTCCTTCTATCATGGTATTAACTTTAAACTGTAGCATTTAGCATGAAGCATATTGATAAAGCAATAAGAGAATTAGAGTCGTTATTCAATTTTGCTGATAAGACTTTACAAGTAATTTGTGTCTTGGCAATGAAGCCCAAGTAATATTTTGCTTAGTTAAGCTGCAAGATGATTCTGTGTTTAAATGTTGTACACTTAAAATACCAACCCTCCCTGTAGAATAACAGGTTTTTAAAAACTGTTTAGAATGCGCAAGATTTGACATTTCAGAGGCCTCATTCTAATTAAATAAGGGTTACTTTCAGCACTGTTCATACGTGTAAATAGTCATGAAAATATTTTCTCCCTTGGGGGGGGGGGGGGGTTCACTGTATATTCAAGTGGAGAAATTTCCCTTGTCTGTAGAGGCCTAGCACCCCCTGCTGGATATGAACCAAGCAAAACGGTAAATCATTGTCATCAAGTGTGCTTTGTGTGCCTGTGCAGAAAAGGATCCGCCCCCCTATTTAAGTCACAAAGCATTAAAAATTATTTGCTTGATAAACTTGGAGAGAGGTAGCATAGAGAGTGAGACAGTAAGAGATCACATGCAAGACCCGGCATTTTGTCTGGAGAGCTTTTGAAAGCGGTAAGGGAGCATTTCAGAAGTTGTACCATTAAACTTTCTCCAGTTTCAACTAATTGTTTCTGTATGTAAAATATGTATACACCTCCCGTAAGTTTACATAAGCATTTATAAAGTTTGGGTAACCTATAGCCATTATTTTTACTTCAAACTTTACATTTATAAATATTCAATGTTTATAAGCACTTGGTAAATACAAGGGGTCATTGTATAATATTCCATACTCCTATCTAAAATCCACATCCCCTCATTCATATATTCACATGTTACAAACCCAATCCTTAACATCCAATAACTAGTTTTTTTGACAAATACAAAATAAAACTACCCTGAACAATAAGTCTCTAAAGCAGTAGGATTGCGCGACAGAACCAAGAAAAAGTGCAGGGTAAGTCAGGAATGTTCAGAACACAGGAAGACAATTAAACCAGAAGACAACAACAGAGTTCAAATAGCAGATGTTATTGAATATGCGTGGAATATTATACTTGAGACAGATGGATCAAACATTTGGTGTACATGAGTTTTAAACAGACAGCATTTGAACACTTCAAAATGTTTACCACAGTCCATCAGGCAGTCCTTATAGAAAGAAAAAAAAATGTCCATGAAACAACCACCAATACTTTAAAAGTCCCAAAATATTATCCAATCCGTATTGCAAATGTAGTTGAAACAGAAAAATTTAAAACAAAACAAAAATGAAACTTCTGTGCTGGGTGCTCGTTAAGCCCCAATAAGTAAACAAAAATGATAATACTCCAAAACATTCAGAACAGCCCAGATATTCCAGCAGAAAAAAATTAAATCCTCCCCATGAGGGGATCTCACCCAGTCCTTCCTTGGTCCTGTAGAGCTTGGAGTTTCCAACCAGGTAAGAAGACAAAAAGTGATGATGATAACTGGATTAGTCACTGTTGTTGCTCTTAGGATCCATATAAACAATTTGAATGATGTGGATAGTTTCAGTTTGGCAGGAGATTAGATAACTGGTTAATTTATACTGGAAAAATGGCAGATTAGAGAAAATACTGTTTTTAACAACCAAAAGATTATTGCTTCCTGATTTCTCCTTTACAGACCAGCAAACTCACTCTTCAAACACTCTGCATCCACCAAAAAAAAAAAAAAAAACCAC
>NW_024475047.1:0-9000 GCF_017654505.1 Polyodon spathula
ACCCAAAAAAGAACCAACCACCCCACCCCAGCAAGTAATAGTCCTATTTAAAGAGCCACCAATTAAGATACTCAGAATTAATGATAAGTCAAGCCCAATAAGACCTTTGCCAAGGCAATTAGCAAAACACCTGAATCTAATTAGAATTTCCCTGTGGAAATTAAGGAAAAGATCATTCAGTTAAAACAAGAGAGAAAGTCCAGTGCAGATATAAACCCCTACCAAAATTTAACAGTAAATTGAAATAGCTTCACCTAATTTTACCTTATGGAATCTGAAAGGCCCACTTTAAAAATGAGAACAAAATTACTTACTTAGCAATTGAACAGAGAATTAAATTAACCTGGCCAGTTATTCTGATACTCAATTAAGAGCAGCAGGCAGCAAATGACTTATGCTGCATTCATGTAGCTAGTGCTGCACATACATAAGGTCATCAATCGAACTTTTGACATAAGCTATAGTAATAATACTACGAGCCGGTTTAGTTCCACTACAGGCATTCCAGCCTGACTGGGAATCAAACCGAGACCGCGGAGGTGAGAGCGCTGAATCCTAACCACCAGAGCACCAGGGAAGCTGCTTACTGATGAGAGCATCTGTGGTGGAATGAATTATTCCTGAGCAAAGAAGGCGCAGGAATCCTCCTGAACATTCTCACTACATGAGCAGTGTGCTGCTGGGAGGTGGAATTACTCTCTGTGCTGACACACACTGATGTGAGTCTGCAGGACTAAGTGGGGTGTGGGACAGACAGCTTACAGGAACTCTCAGAGAGGACAGCAAGGGGAGAATCATTGTGTTTAAAATACTGGCCTGCTAAGGAACATTTTAACATTCTTTAATATTCATTGGCAGGGCTGGAAGTTGCAGATGTTGAGATATTAGAGTCAGTGTTTCCCAGCATGCATCACTGTGAGCAGATCCTTCCTCCAGACACAGACCACACTGTAGTGTTTAGATGACTCAGTGTGAGGAGCCTTGTATTAACAATGGGAGAACTGGGCTGACTGGGGAGGTAACTGCTGCCTATTTCAATTGTCTTATTACTGTACTGTTATTACATTATGGACAGCAGTGGTGCTCTGGCTCCCTCTTGTGGTCAGTGTGAATGATGGCAGTGTGTGCAGCTTGGCAGGGCACTGATGCCTGTTTCCAGGCTATACAAACACAGAGAAGGATTCAATCAAACACTAAGTTCACAATTTAATAGAAGAGTGGATTAGTTCTATTTGTATATGTGTTCTAAGCGCTGCACTTCTGTTTCAATAAGTGTCACAGAAAGTTCTATGAGATCTGAGCTGTGAACACAGGTGGGACTTGATAGGGTTGGGTGACTCACAGTACAGTTAGATTATCCTTCCTGTAGTTTGATGTTTAGCCTCTCAGTGCTTTCCTGCTCTCTAGGAGGGGCATTAGAAATCTGCCTGTTCACAATGAACTGGCCCATAAGTGTTGAGACATGTGTGCCAGGGAGCTGCTGCACACATAAGGAATGAAGGAGACCAGGTGGGTAACAAGGATGACACAGGAGGCAAGACAATGAAGAATAAACTGCCTTCAATAATGCTGATGTGCTGCTCCTTAATAAAACAACAGAATTCACTCAGAAATGTATGAATTCCTCTTATTTATTTGTATTTAAATTTAGATGCATTATTTTTTATTATAATAAGTTATAATCTGAGGTATATCAATATAGTATTAACATGTTTTATTCAGTAATTAAGAATAAAGTGTAAAATTATATTTCAAAAGAAGACATGGTTTGTTCATTGTAATTAACAGTAATTTGTGTCTTGATTTTCATCTTAACAATATGTTAAAGTTCAATGTTATTCATTTATGTATTAATATTAGTTTTCAAAATACATTAAAACACATCACATTGACACAATGAAAAATATCCAGCTGGACTCCACAGAGCTCAGAAAATGTAACTACACATCACGTGCAATACTGGGCTTTGCTGTTTTCTGTACTTATTTTTAATATACTGTCCAGGAAATCATAAATAAATACAATCTCAATATACATGCAGTTCAATTGTTTTATAAAATAAACATCGTTCTGTTTGTATATAGAATGTGTTGCTGATGAAGTGGAATCATTAAAAGAGCAAAATGACAAAAGACAATAATACAGCCTGATTTTAAAGAGGGAAAATTAGATATATATCACGCAATATTTCCAATATATATATATATATATATATATATATTTATATATATTATATATACGATATTATATAAATATATATATATATATAATACATATAAATAAAGTCATTTGGAAAGATTGAAGTCATGTTTGTTTTACTTTATTTTCAGCTTGTAATTAAGTATCAGAAAATGAACAATGTTCACCTGCAGTCCTGCTGAGGGAGGTTTTTGTACGGGTGTGTAGCACTGTGTGAACACATAAACTACTGCTGGGGTTGTGTGCACTCTGACATTACCACTGTGGTAACTCTGACAGTAGTAATCTCCTGCATCTTCAGCCTGGACTCCACTGATGGTCAGAGTGAAGTCAGTCCCAGATCCACTGCCACTGAAACGAGTTGGGATCCCAGACTGAAGGGTACTTGCCCTATAGATCAGGAGTTTGGGAGCTTCTCCAGGTTTTCTGTTGGTACCAGGCTAGATAGTCTAACAATTCACTGTACACTGCAC
Organism: Polyodon spathula; assembly: GCF_017654505.1. NCBI lineage: Eukaryota > Metazoa > Chordata > Actinopteri > Acipenseriformes > Polyodontidae > Polyodon > Polyodon spathula. The sequence continues at coordinate 2,673 of NW_024475047.1, forward strand.
TGCTGACTTTACAGCTCAGAGTGACTTTTGTTTACAAGAACAACAACTCAGGTAAGACAACCATTAAATGTATTTATCTAAATGCTAGAAGTATCAGAAACAAAATTCTAGAACTTGAAGCTACTGCACTAACAGGTAACTATGATGTGATAGGTGTTACAGAAACTTGGTTTCTGAGAGTGATGGGGACGAATATAATATTTGTGGGTATACACTGTATAGGAAAGACAGGCAGGACAGAAGAGAAGGAGGGGTAGCGCTATACATAAGAAACAGTCTTGAAGCCCAGGTGTTAAACCTGGACAAAGAAAATAAAACCGAATCAATATGGGTCAGAATAACAGACAAAAATTCAAAAGGCATAATAATAGGAGCATGCTATAGACCGCCAGATTCAGACGGTGAGCACAATAATCTGTTATACAATGACATTAGAAATGTGTGTAGCAAAGGAGAAGCCATACTAATGGGGGATTTCAACTTCCCCCAAATAAAATGGGAAAACCCGGTGGGTAGCACGAAGGATGAAATTGAAATGGTGGAAATGACAAATGACTGCTTCCTAACACAATTTGTGAAGGCAGTGACTAGAGGGGAGGCATGCCTTGATTTAGTCTTTTCAAATAACGAAGATAGAATAACTAAAACAGAGGTCAGAGAACCACTGGCAAACTCAGACCACAACATGGTCTCATTTGAAGTGTTTTTTAAATCCTCAAAAGTAAAGACTAAAGCTATTCTGTTTACAATTTTAGAAAAGCAAACTATGTCTTTCATGAAACAGAGACTAACAGCTAAGTCCTGATTGGAGTAAAATAGAGAAAACACCCACAGAAGAATGATGGTTGTTCTGAGCAAAAATGTAGTACTAGAGGCGCAAAACAATTATATCCCTAAAGTAGACAAATCTGTCTCAGTAAAACTAAATTGCCAAAATGGTTTAATAGATCAATTAAAAAAAATATTCAGCGAAAAAAGACACTTTACAGAGCATTAAAAAAGGACCAAAAAGAAAGTACACAGAAAGAGTACACAGAACTGTTTTCTTGCAAGTCAAAAAGGAAGTTAGAAAGGCCAAGAGAGAAATAGAAATGAACATTGCTAAGGGAGCTAAAACCAATTCCAAAATGTTTTTTCCAATATTACAACAGCAAGAGAACATTCAAAGAGGAGATTAATGTTTAAGAGATACAAATGGCAAAATCGTAGTTGAAGAAAAAAAAATAGCAAATATGTTAAATGATTACTTTTCACAAGTTTTTACAAAGAAGATACTGACAACATGCCCCACATGTCATCCAGTTCCTATCCAGTTTTAAATAACTTTAGCATAACTGAGGCAGAAGAAAAAAGGGACTAGGAGCTCTTAAAATAAACAAATCCCCTGGGCCGGATGAGATCCTCCCAGTAGTACTCAAAGAAATGAAAGAAGTTATTTACAAACCGCTAACCAAGATCATGCAGCAGTCTCTTGACACAGGGGTGGTACCGACAGACTGGAAAATTGCAAACGTAATACCGATCCACAAAAAGGGAAACAAAACTGAACCAGGTAACTACAGACCAGTAAGCCTGACTTCTATTATATGCAAACTTATGGAAACTATAATAAGATCCAAAATGGAAAATTACCTATATGGTAACAGGGTACTGGGAGACAGTCAACATGGTTTTAGGAAAGGGAGATCGTGCCTAACTAACTTGCTTGATTTTTTTGAGGATGCAACATCGATAATGGATAATTGCAAAGCATATGACATGGTTTATTTAGATTTCCAGAAAGCTTTTGACAAAGTCCCGCACAAAAGATTAATTCTCAAACTGAACGCAGTTGGGATTCAAGGAAACACATGTACATGGATTAGGGAGTGGTTAACATGTAGAAAACAGAAAGTACTGATTAGAGGAAAAACCTCAGAATGGAGTGTGGTAACCAGCGGTGTACCACAGGGATCAGTATTAGGTCCTCTGCTATTCCTAATCTACATTAATGATTCTGGTATAGTAAGCAAACTTGTTAAATTTGCAGACGACACAAAAGTAGGAGGAGTGGCAAACACTGTTGCAGCAGCAAAGGTCATTCAAAATGATCTAGACAAGATTCAGAACTGGGCAGACACATGGCAAATGACATTTAATAGAGAAAAGTGTAAGGTACTGCATGCTATTCAGCTATATACTGCGCTGCTGACTTTACAGCTCAGAGCAAGACTGTGTCTCCTGGGAGAACAGATTTCACTGCTGGAGTCTGAGTCACAGTATACTGTCCACTGGATTCTGAAAATAATAAACAATAAAATAGAAGATGACAGTAAATGATTGAAATTAATGAAACAAATTACATTTCAATACTTTTTCATTTGATTTTATTCACTTTGCCTTTTCTACTTTTAATACTTATATAATAAGAATGGTCCCACAAAAAGATATTTCTAAAACAAGTTTTTCTAAATGATTCTTACCCTGAGTGCAGATGACAAGTGCCCAGATGAAGATGCTGATAAAAGTCATTGTTGTTGTGGATTCTGTTGCCATGAAGGGCAGCTCTCAATCATGAAGTGTTAAACTCACAGGACTATAAACACTTCCAGAGCACTGAAGCATGTTCTGCCAATGCAAAGTGTCTTTTCTATGCAAATTGTCTTCCTTGCCACAGCAGCCACTTCTAGCCAAGCAGTGCTCTTAAGTTTAAACTCATTTTCAGCTGATGCAGTTTCTTTGCCTTTCAGAAAAGCACAAAGAAAAGCAAATAGCTTCTAGTTTTCTTTGTGTTCAGTTTGTACAAACAAAGCTATTTCTCTCTCTTCTCTCTTCTCTCAAACAATTCATCTTAGCCACAGCTGTGATTATGTAGCTTTCTTTCACAGTATAAATAATTATGAATTGTAAAATGTTAAAATCAGAGCTGCAGGTTAACAGATCCATCATAAACTTTGTGAAATCAAATCCATTCACGAAGCAAACATTTTGATTTTGGACTGTTTCAGATGAAGAACCACTGCTCTGGATTAAAGCATCATTTTATTACTATCTCTCACTCCCTCTTGTGGTCACACAGTGTAGTGCAGTTGTGCTGTTTAGTGTTTTCTCATTTTAAGGTTGTGGAGAGATATTCTCATGCCATAAGAGACGGGCTCGGCTGACTCAACATACTGTGAATATTTTCAAACAGTAAAGATCAGAAAAATGGGGGGGGGCAAATCTGAAGTACAGTAGCGATGCTCGTATAATCAACAAAGCACCTACACTTCACATGTCAATAACAAAACCACAAAACATCACCACCACACACACAGAAAAATAACAAAAATAAATGTTGTTTATTTATTTTGATATTTAGTTATTCCTTTATGTATTTGATTATTTCAATAATTATTTTGACATTTATTTATTAACACATAAATGAGCTTCAGAAACAAAAGCTTCCAGCACCTCGTAACACACGTCCACACACACACACACAGACACACACACACACACACACACACACACACACACACACACACACACACACACACACACACACACACACACACACACACACACACACACACACACACACACACACACACACACACACACACACACACACACACACACACACACACACACACACACACACACACACACACACACACACACACACACACACACACACACACACACACACACACACACACACACACACACACACACACACACACACACACACACACACACACACACACACACACACACACACACACACACACACACACACACACACATGAATAAATATTGGAATAAATGATTGAATAAATGAATGATTGTGTATACGGCTCAGGTCCTGGCCGGCTGCCTCGCTGCAATTGTATTCCTCGTTTGAAAGCAGAGCAGCTGCACTTACACCACGTGACCGCTGTCTCCACATCAGGGAGACGCTCCCGTTGAGATTCTAGAGCTCCTCGCTGTTCTCTTGCAGTCCAAAGCAGCTCAATCCAGCTGCCATGGGAACGGACGGCACGTCCTCGTGTACAGCGTGAGGTAAAACAATGGCAGCGTCACCCTCATCATCAGCAGTCATCTTTAACAAGGCCAGCAGGGGGCGTTAAAGGCACAGTCTACACAGCGTGGTAAGAGCTCCCAGCGAACATTTCCTTCAGAGTGTTATTCCTTTTATATATATTGAAGGCAATAAACTGCACTTCAAACACGCTGTCAGTGTATTAGCTTCTCTCTCTTCTTCTCTGCCAACCCATTGGTTGTGTCTGGGGAGTCCTTATAAGGGATGTAGAGCTGACAAATAAAACATTCAATCCTGTCACTGTGTCTGTGGTGATTTCACAAAATAATACATTTAACAATCCTTGCATTATCAAGAGGTCCAGTATTCTGATACCATTATGAAGCCAATATGGCACCAACTTAAACCCAGTAATGGTGTTTCTTAATGGGCCAGGACTGTGCCAGTTCCTAGCCAATTCAGATTGCCAGCACTGGGCCATGTACTGGGCCCGTGTGCAAACGATACCGATCCAATTCTGGAATGTAATTGGGCCAATATAGTCAAATTGGCCTGTCAGCATTGCACCAATACTGGCAAAAAGGTTTGCTAATAGTGATCCAGTATTGACCCATTTCAGACAAGATTACTGGCTATCAACTAGCAGCTATATATTAATTTAATTATTTATTCATTTATTTTTAATTTTGGCTTGGAATATCCTCCGTAGGCTACAAGCCGTCTAACCTGTTCTGAAGAGCGTGAATATGCAAATGTGCCTGCGTTTTAAACAATGTCTCTCAGGAATCCTGTCTCTGGACAATGTGCTTTCAGCACCTGTTACACAGAATAGCTCCAGAGATAATAAACACATTGAAACCGTTTCAAATAAAAGCTGACTTGACGAGCCTCCCTGCAATGAGGACCTGTATGGGTGGTTCCATGGTGAGAGTCCCTGCAATGAGGACCTGTATGGGTGGTTCCATGGTGAGAGTCCCTGCAATGAGGGACCTGTATGGGTGGTTCCATGGTGAGAGTCCCTGCAATGAGGACCTGTATGGGTGGTTCCATGGTGAGAGTCCCTGCAATGAGGACCTGTATGGGTGGTTCCATGGTGAGAGTCCCTGCAATGAGGACCTGTATGGGTGGTTCCATGGTGAGAGTCCCTGCAATGAGGACCTGTATGGGTGGTTCCATGGTGAGAGTCCCTGCAATGAGGACCTGTATGGGTGGTTCCATGGTGAGAGTCCCTGCAATGAGGACCTGTATGGGTGGTTCCATGGTGAGAGTCCCTGTCCCTGCAATGAGGACCTGTATGGGTGGTTCCATGGTGAGAGTCCCTGCAATGAGGACCTGTATGGGTGGTTCCATGGTGAGAGTCCCTGCAATGAGGACCTGTATGGATGGTTCCAGTGGTGGAGAGTCCCTGCAATGAGGACCTGTATGGGTGGTTCCATGGTGAGAGTCCCTGGCAATGGTGAGAGTCCCTGTAATGGGTGGTTCCATGGTGAGAGTCCCTGCAATGAGGACCCTGTATGGGTGGTTCCATGGTGAGAGTCCCTGCAATGAGGACCTGTATGGGTGGTTCCATGGTGAGAGTCCCTGCATGGGACCTGTATGGGTGTTCCATGGTGAGAGTCCCTGCAATGAGGGACCTGTATGGGTGGTTCCATGGTGAGAGTCCCTGCAATGAGGACCTGTATGGGTGGTTCCATGGTGAGAGTCCCTGCAATGAGGACCTGTATGGGTGGTTCCATGGTGAGAGTCCCTGCATTCTTGATATGGTTTTTTGTATACTGTAAGTTCCATGGTGAGAGTCCCTGCAATAATAAATAATGGTAAATACCTGTAGTTCCAAAGTCCCTAAATAGGACCTGTATAAATTCCAGGCTCCTGGAGAAGGTTCCCTGCAAGGGACCTGTATGGGTGTTTCCATGGTGAGCTGTCCCTGCAATGAGGCCTGTATGGGTGGTTCCAGCTGGTGAGAGTCCCTGCAATGAAAACCTGTATGGGTGGTTCCATGGTGCGGCAGAGTCCCTGCAATGCTGGATCCACTATGGTTCCATGGGTAATGGTTAGCATTACCTGAATGCTGGTTCAAGGGTCAGCTGGAACCGGCTATTCTTGTATGGGGGTCTTACAAAAACATTACCTGGTTTTGGTGCAAGGGTGCTGGAACTAGGGGTTAGTGGGGGTCCGGCAGGACATTACCTGGGTGCAACAGTGCTGGAACTAGGATTCCTGGGGGTGCGGCAGAACATTACCTGGGTGCAAGGGTGCTGGAACTACTGCTGGGGGTGCGGCAGGACAACACCTGTAAAACTCAACTCTCCCCTTCTGGGCACC
>NW_024475048.1:0-4639 GCF_017654505.1 Polyodon spathula
CATTGGCTGTTTCCCTTCCAATGGAGCTGCAAAATGACTGGGATATAGATGCCGTTCCAGAGATGCTTCTGACATCCTGGAAGGGGACAGTGTAGAGGCTGAGGTAGCCTCCCACCACTCAGACAAGGATGTTGAGTCTGAGCTGATGGACACTGATGACCCTATGTGGTCTGTGGTTGACAGAGAAACCCGCCACTTGGGCATCGATTGGCCCCAGACAGAGCTTCCCTGGCGATCTCTGTTCGAGTCGCCTTCAGCCCAGTCCCATCAGTCCAGGATGCTCCCGGCATTCCCGGACTTCATCAAGGAAGTGCAGTCTACCTGGGGGGCTCCGGCCTCTGCTCCTGCAACGTCTCGCAAGGCTTCAGCCTTTACTATGCAGGGGGCCAGTGAGGCCGGCCTAGCGTCCTTTCCACCTGTGGACGCTGCGTTAGCCGCGTTGGTGAAGACGCTGACACTGTCTGGGCTTACCAAAGACCCGTGTCCTAACAAGCAGTGCAGGACCACAGAAACACACCTTAAAAAAGGGTACTCTGCAACCACGGAGGCAGTCAGACTGTCTAATATAGCCAGTCTACTGACGGTATACCAGGCGACACTGATAAGGGAATTACCTGAGTGCCCTTCTGCGGCCCTCAGAGGCGAGCTGGGTACTGTCAGCCAGCTGCTGGTAAGGCTGGCCCAGTTAAACGCGTGGGCGCAAAATACTTCCTAGTACCCAAAAAAGATGGTGGGTTCCACCCTATTCTCAGCGCATACTGGGGCTGATGGCTGCTGCCTCAAAAGCCCTTGGGCTTATTACACCAGAGACCTCTACAGGCCTGGTTCAATGCCTTCGTGTTACATCCGCGGAGAGACAAACATCGCAGGTTGACAGTATCCCGAACCTGCTGGGAAGCACTACGCTGGTGGAAAGTTTCAGTCAAACATCCGCCAGGGCGTTCGCCTGGGTCCCATCTTTCGGAGGGAAGTGGTTACAACCAAGCTTCCAACCAAGGGTGGGGAGCAGTCTGGAACAGCTCAGGGACCTGCAAAGTGTGGTCAGGACCCTGGTGGTCAGCCCACATCAACGCTCTAGAACTCAAAGCAGTGGACCTCACCCTCCTGCACTTCTTGCCAGTGCTTCTGGACAAGCTATGGGCACAGCCGCGCTTGACCTCTATGTGCGCTGTTCACCTACCGGGCAGAGTCAATTACGCAGCGGACCTCCTATCCAGAGGAGACCCTCTTGCAGGAGAATGGCGTCTCCACCCTCAGGTGGTAAAGCGCATCTGAGAATGGTTCGGCAGAGCACAGGTAGATCTCTTCACTTCGCGAGAGACCACGCACTGCCCCCTATGGTTCTCAGTGAGGGAACCCGACAGCCCCCTAGGAGTCGACGCACTGGCTCACAATTGGCTGCCAGTCCTCCTATATGCATTTCCACCGACTCCGATGCTCCCCGCCCTCTTAGAGAAGGTCAGGGTAAAGCAAGCGACATTCTGATCGCTCCTCAGCGAGCGACAGTGATTCTTGATCGCTCCTCAGTGGCCTCGGAGAATATGGTTCCCGAGCGTGGTGCAGTTACTGCATGGTCAACCGCGGGAGCTTCCCCTACGAGCAGACCTATTGTCCCTGGCCGAAGGTCGGCTTTGGCACCTGAATCCCAGGCTCATGCAGCTATGAACTTGGCCCCTGAGCGGGAGTTCCTGTCAGCATTAGGGTTTTCGACAGTGGTGATCTCGACCATTCAGAGCCCCAGAGCGCCCTCTACCAGGTCGCAGTACATGTACAAATGGCAGTTGTTCCAAGATTGGTGTCTGGAGGGGGGCCATGACCCAATATCTTGTCCTATGGCAGTAATATTACAGTTTCTGCAGAAACTGTTAGATGAAGGGAAATCTTCCTCTACACTTAAAGTGTATTTAGCCGCCATATCAGCCTGCCATGTATGCATTGACGGATTATCACCTGGTTGCCATTTTTTGGCATCTCAGTTCCTTAAAGGCTCAAGACGCTTGCGACCTCCAAGAGTGACCAACTTACCGTCATGGAGCCTTGACGTGGTGCTAGAAGCCCTTACCAAGGCACCGTTCGAGCCTCTCCACTCAGTGGATATGAAGCTCATGTCTATGAAAACCGCGTTTTTGTTGTTGGTAGTGTCAGCAAAACGCGTCAGCGAGGTACATGCACTGTCAGTGCATCATTCATGTATCCGCTTCGCAGGAGACGGTTCTAAGGTCTCCATGCATACAAATCCAGCCTTTCTGCCAAAGGTTATATCCCTGTTCCATATGAACCAGCCGGTCGAGTTGATGGCATTCCATCCTCCTCCCTTTTCCTCTCCAGAGGAACAACGGTTACACATGCTCTGCCCTGTGCGGGCATTGAGGTGTTATATTGACCGTACAAAGACCGTGAGGCAAACAGAACAACTGTTCATATGCCATGGTTCTAAGACGTTGGGTCAGCCATTGTCAAAACAACGCCTTTCCTACTGGATAGTGGATGCTATTAAATTAGCCTATGAGTCTTTTTAGAGCGGTGCCAGTGTTTGATATTTGCGCGGCAGCCAGTTGGGCTACACCGCATACCTTTATGAGGTTTTACAGATTAAACGTGCTGGATTCCTCTGCTCCATTATTTGGAGCATCTGTACTACACTCTATGGCACCTCAGGATGCCAATGTAATGTCTGATACCCCACCTTAGGACAGGTGTCATTGCGAGCATAGACGCTGAGGCGCAGCTCCGCATATGCCTAGATGTATTGCCTACGCAGCTGCGTTATGACGTAAGTCTGTCCTACTGCCAAGAATCCTCCCTCGCAACGGCTTGGGTACACTGTTCCCATATGTTAATGGTTATTTTCGAATTGAAAGGGAAAGATAGGTTGCGGATGCAACCCTGGTTCCCTGAAAGAGAAAATAACCATTAACCCGCAAGGTCGCTCCGGAAGCCTTCTCGGCCCGAAGAGCAAAAGAGGAAGAGAGTCTCTGCACGCTGCGTATAGTAAGCTCCCAGGGGGGCTGGCTTATACGGTAGCTCACACAGAGGCCTATCGGCAGCTTTGCTATAAAGCTCAGCCAATCCCTACTACCTGACGGCAATGTCCCGTATGTTAATGGTTATTTTTTCTTTCAGGGAACCGGGGTTGCATCCTCAACCTATTGTTCGCTGGCCAGGTCTGCTTTAGAATAGAACGTTGAGTAGCACAGTTTATTCTAAATAAAACCAAGAAAATCAATAGCAGTTCTGTTGTAAGGGGGAAAAATGAATAAAAAAATTAGCTTGCAGAAAATATATGCTCTTCAAGAAGGTACTTCAGAATGCACAATCTTACAGTCCCGTTTCAAAAACGTATAGTTTAGTATAGCATATACCGTATAGTATATAGTATATATCGTTTTCAAAAAAATATATACTTCACTTAAAAGAGTTCACCTTTTAACATGGCAAGCTTCCCTTTTCAGTTCAAAAGAAAAACAAATATTTACTACAAAAAAAAAACATTATTTGCAACGACTCGTTTCAAGTCTCAAGTCTGTTTAAAGTAATTACGACTCCTTCACTGCATAGAATTAAAAAAAAATAAGAATTAAAAAAAAAAAAAAAAAAAAAAAAAAAAAAACAAAAAAAAAAAAAACATCCAGCAGTCGGTATATTAAAATTTCAGTACTGTAGCAAGATAATTATGTACAAGTGCAGCAAAAATCATTTAACTGGCATTTTCAAACCTCCATAGAGATCTGGTACCTGTTCCCATATTACTGAAGCGATACTGTCCCGATCTTTCAGTCCAACTTTGCATACACAGAAGTCTTCCGTTCCAGCTCCAGCCACCTTCCGAATTCACTGACTACCGTTTTCTCGACAAAACCTTCAGTTTTCCTTTTCTTTTTCTTTTTCTTTTTCTTTTAAACTGTTATTTTTACTTTACTTTACTTGTACACCCGACTGCTAATCCTCCATCTTGCTTCAGACCAAGCCTTCTTGTCCCGCCCCTCATCCATGCTGATTGGACAGATACAATATCTTCCCGCCGAAACAATTTTTCTTCCTTAAAAGGACAGTGCTTAGTTTCAATCTATTACATATGCTATGGTTTGACTGATGCTAAACTGTAAGACTGAACTGTGTCTATGAATTCAGGACAAATGCCGTCCCGGAGGCATTAAGCCCGGGATCGGGACTTGATCTTTACATTTTGGGACTGTCCCGCCCAATTAGGGACTTATGGTCACCCTAGGAGAGAGAGAAATGGAGGTGGAATTTAAAATGCCAAAGAAAAAAAAGAGAAGAAGGAAATCAATTGATGAAACAGTGGCAAAAAAAAAAAAAAAAAAAAACTAATCAAGGTCCTGCCACCGATAGCATTGATCAGATGGTGCAGAAAGAAAGCCAGATAACTCTGAGGGGAAGAGGACCACAGAGCGCCGCAGAGCCAGTGTTCCACAGGAATCCTGTGGGTCTCAGGATAGCGATGGCATGGGGGGTTTACAGATTCATCTGTCGCTATGGCGGCAAGTCAGGATTTTGGGGCAGGGTATATCCTTAAGAGAATTAAGTATTTTTTAGAGAAAACAAAAGGTAAGAGGTATGTGGTTTTTGAAGAACTTTTCCCTGATATAAAGTTGTTTGATAATTCGGTGAAACACTT
>NW_024475049.1:0-1000 GCF_017654505.1 Polyodon spathula
AATGAAGAAAGACTCGGGCATCGAAAAGTCTAGTGTTCAGGAGAGGTGGAGGATTAAAAATATTTTAAACAAGATTAGGTGTAGTAAAAAAACAGCAACTTAAATGGATAAGTCAATTTTTAATCTTTCCTAGCATTGTTTTTTTTCTGTTTTTTTTTCTGATTTTTTTTCTCTCTTTATAATTTCAATGGGTGAACTAAAATTAGGCAGCTTGAATATTAACGGGTGCAGAGATAAAAATAAAAGCTGCTGTGTTTGAATATTTAAGACAAAAACAGATTGATGCTGCCTTTTTACAAGAAACACACAGTGATTTGAATAATCCGACAGAGTGGATTAAGGAGTGGAAGGGGGATGTTATTTTAAGCCATGGCTCTTCTTTGAGTGCAGGAGTTACGGTTTTATTTTCAGAAGGTTTTAAATCCCATTCTTTCATTGTTGATGAGATCATTCAGGGATGGCTGGTTGTAGTGAAAGCTGTAGTTGAACAAAAAAACAAAAAAATTATTAATGTGTATGTGCCTACAGATAGAAGGGGGAGAGTGGAGCTTTTATCAGCCTTAAACACCACAATGTCCAATTTTAACTCTGAAGATTATCTGATTTCTTGGAGGGGATTTTAATTGCACTACAAATGATAAGTTAGACAGGAACCACATGGACCCTCACACCCAGTCTGCCAGGGAGGTGCTCAAGACTGTGGAGAAGTGTGAGTTAGTAGATGTGTGGAGGAATCTTAATGGTGATAAAAGGCAGTATACGTGGTTGCAGTTTAGGGATACCACCCTCTCCCTAGCTAGATTAGATTGGTTTTTATTGTTTTAAACACCATTTTAGCATTTATACATCTTGTTTTATAACCCCCCCAGGAATATCAGACCATTGTCTTGTAATTTGTAATGTTTTAATTCCATCCCTAAAACCAAGGAGTTCTCATTGGCATTTTAACACACTTAACGCATTGTGTTCATTTTAAGGAGTGTTTTATTTATTTTTTTGG
>NW_024475050.1:0-3000 GCF_017654505.1 Polyodon spathula
CAGAAGTGGAGAGAACAGATTCATTCTTTTAGTTCACTAAGGTAGTGGTGGGATGTGGGGGAAATGCAGACCCGACAGTTCTGTCTGCAGTACACTGTGAGTGTCACAAAGAGCATCAATGAGTCAATGAGAGCCGTAGAGACTGAATTTGTGGATCTCCAGCATGACCTGGAATCCACTACAAATAGCAGGCAGATTGAAGACCTCAAAGCCAAAAAAGCATTATTAAATGACTTGTTGGACACCAAAGTACAGGGGGCGCTCATTCAATCCAGGCTCCAGTGTGACACAGGTGGATGCCCCCACACAGTATTTCTTTTGTCTGGAGAAGAAACGGAGTCAGAGCAAGCTGATCCACTGCCTGCACTCAGCATCAGGGTAGGAGTTGCGTGAGCTGGGGGAGATCCTAGGGAGAGCGATAGAGTTTTACTCCCAGCTGTTCTCCAGTGAGCTGCAGGACAACAAGGAAGGCACACCGCAGTTACACAGAGATATACCACAGGTACCTGAATAGGAGAAGGGCAACCTGGAGAGGGCGATCACGCTACAGGAACTCTCTGATGCTTTGCAAGAGCTGAGCAATGGCAAAGCCCCCAGCATCGACGGGCTCCCAGTGGAATTTTATAAAATGTTCTGGGGCCTGCTGGGTGAGGACTTGCTGGCAGTATTCAAAGAAAGTCTGGCCCAAGGAAAGCTGCCCCTAGGCTGCAGGAGAGCAGTTGTCACACTGCTGGCAAAAAAGGGCGACCTGTGCGACATAAAGAACTGGAGACCTGTCGCTTTGCTGTGTGCCAAATATAAAATTTTGTCTAAGGCAATGTCCAAGAGACTGAAAGAGGTGCTGGGGTATGTCATCCACTTTGATCAAACATACTGTGTATCACACAGGTCAATATATGATAATATGTTTCTGATTCGGGATATTTTTTATTTTTCTAGGCTATTGGGTCTCAATATTGGGCTGATTTCTCTAGACCAGGAAAAGGCTTTTGTCAGGGTGGAACACCAGTATCTGCGGAGTACAATGAAGGCGTTTTGTTTCAACCCTGGTTTTACAGCCATGATTCAGGTGATGTATGGTGACACTCAGAGTGTGATGAAAATTAATGGTTGCTTAAGTGCTCCTTTTAAAGTGCCGAGGGGAATCAGACAGGGCTGCTCTATGTCAGGGATCCTGTACTCTATTGCAATTGAGCCACTGCTGCACAAGCTGAGGAGAGTCATAAGCGGACTGTCTCTCCCACACTGTCCCAGCACTCCTATTCGACTCTCTGCATACACTGATGACACTGTGGTGATAGTGAGGAGCGAAGAGCACGTCAGGAGTCTAAGCACTGCTTTAAGGGACTATGGGGCTGTGTCAGCTGCCAAAATAAACTGGGCAAAAAGCAGTGCTCTTCTTATAGGGGAATAGACAGAGTGCAGACCCCCGATCCTCCCAGCAGGATTACAATGGAGTAGGGGAGGCTTCAGATACCTGGGTGTGTACCTGGGGGACGAGGCCAACATGCAAAAGAACTGGGAGGGGGTGCAGGGGCGGCTGGGCAAGTGGCGCTGGCTGCTCCCAAAACTGTCATACAGAGGAAGGGCTCTCATTAGTAATAATCTGGTGGCCTCTACACTGTGGCACAGGCTGGCATGTCATGTCATGTGCAAAGGGTGATTTTGGACTTTCTCTGAGATGGACTGCAATGGCTGAGACAGGGCGTGCTGTACCTGCCCAAGGAGAAGGGAGGGCAGGGGTTGATTGACATTGCCAGTCGGACTGCCGCCTTCCGTCTGCTGTCAGTGCAAAAGCTGCTGTATGGTCCGGACACCCTGCCCTGGAGACCGCTGGCCTGTGCTGAGAGAGGTGGGGGCTCTCCATATAAGTTTGTTTCAAATGGAAACCAACAGACTGAATACATCAAGGCTGCCCAGTTTCTACTGGAGCTTGCTGGGGGCCTGGAGTCTGCTGAGGGCACGGCCAGAGGAGGTCTCCCTCACCCTGCACAGGTTTCTAGAGATGCCCATTATATATAATTCCAACTTGGAATCTGGGGTTCTCCAGCCTCCCTGCTTACACTCAGCTACTGGTAAGAGCCAGAGTCACACAGCTGCGCCACCTGCTGGACCTGCCGCAGTGCTGCTGGTGGAGTCTGGAGAGTGGCCGAGGTGCTGGGGCTGTGCTTACTGTGCTGTGCAGACAGGTTGCTGCATCAGATCCGTGCTTCTCTACTTTTGCTCCTGAAGGTTTTTTTTGAGGATCGAACTCCGGTTCGGTAGTACTGGGAAATTTAAAACTTTATTTATTTATTTATTTTGTCTGTTTTGATAGTTACTTAGTTGTTCTTTTTGGGGTGTGTTTGTTTGTTAATAGGTTAGTGGTGTGTGTTTGTTTGTTTATAGGTTAGTGGTGTGTGTTTGGAGATCCCGTAATGGGGTCTCATTCAGGAGGGCTGGGGGCTCTCACCTGCCGTCACAAGGTCCGTTGCCTGCCTGACCCTCGGGTTTCGGTGGAGGAGTGCCTGCTGGCAGTAGGAGAGGTGGTGGGATTTGAAAATATTAGGTCAGCGTCAAGAATGAATAAAGAGCTGGTAATATTTTTAGTGGAGGTGTCTCTGGTAAACAAGCTGGCAGAGGAAGGCTTTACAATAAAAGGTGAATTTGTTCAGGTTTGCCCTCTAGTAACCCCGGTAACAAAAGTTATTATTTCTAATGTGCCCCCGTTTTTAAATATTGAGCCATTAGAAAAGAATTTATCTTGTTATGGTAAACTTGTGTCCCCAATTAGGGGGATCCCGCTGGGTTGTAAAAATAACAGCGTTAGGCACATCATGTCATTTAGAAGGCAGGCGTTTGTGTTACTAAAAGATCCAAATCAAGTAATAAATGTATCCTGTAATTTTAATGTAGAAGGGACGAATTGTGTGGTGTTCGTCAGTTCTGAGATGATGAGGTGTTTTTACTGCGGAGAACAGGGACACCAGAGAAAAGCCTGCCCAAGAAGGGAGGCTAGAG
>NW_024475051.1:0-4000 GCF_017654505.1 Polyodon spathula
CAGACACAAGGCAAGATCAGGGCGATGCTGGCTGGGAGTAGGTCGGGGTGTTGGGGGTGAGCGAGAGGAAGAGTCGGCTCCTGCAGACAGGGAGACTGCGATCTCCAGACAGGGCATCAGTCCCTCCCAAAGTGGAGGAAGAGAACACAGTAGAAGGGTAGTTGGGCGCGGTGCAAGGTTCTCTGCTGGCTGACTCTCAGCCGCCTGAAATAGTGACGGCTGTGGCAGAGACCAGCGTCAAGGAGTCGGAGGGAGCTGCGGAGGAGCGGATTCTCGGGGGCGAGCGAGAGGACAGGGTGGAAGAGATGGAGGGGGATCAATCTGACTCCTCGCTTATCTCAGACATCCCTAATAGCCAACCCATCAGTTAGAAAAAATTATACACGCTTGAGCAGGTAAATGATTTTATGACAGAAACAAAAGGGAAAATGGGAGTAGAAATAGAGTTTTTTTTTTCCCTGATTTAAGGTTATTTCTCCACTCCGCTCACATTATCACAAGGAAAGAAACAATAGAAGAATTTGATCAGCCAAAACGTTATCAATTTTAAAAAATTGTTCAGAAAATTAAGAATTTTAACAGTGGTTCAAAATCTCTTGTTTAAAAATGGTTGTGTTTTATGAAACTTCTTTTATTACTTGTTTTAGTCTGTTAGTTTTTTTAGCCATGATGGAAAAGTGCGTTTTTGTTTCTTTTAATCTAAATGGCTGTAGACAGTCTTTTAAGAGGGCACAGCTAGTAGAGTTTTTAGAGCAGAAGCAGGCGGGGGTGGTGTTTCTGCAGGAAACGCACTCGGATCAGGAGAATGAGGAGGCGTGGTGAGCGGAGTGGAAGGGGTTGTGCGTGATGAGTCACGGCGCTAATACTAGTGCAGGGGTAGCTGTGCTTTTTAAACCCAGCCTAGGGGCAGTTTTATTAGCTATGGAAGAAATCGAGAAAGGGAGGATTTTAAAAGTAAGAGCTAGGCCCTTTTTAATATTAATAATAATGATGTGGTGGTACTAGGAGGAGATTTTAATTGTACTGTTAATTTTAATATTGATAGAAATAATGATGAACCACATCCTCAGTCCTCCAGAGAGTTGGCTGCAATGTTAGAGTCCAGTGACCTGGTTGACATATGGAGATGCCTGCACCCCAGTTCAAGACAATACACCTGGTCTCAATATTACACAAACTGTTTATATAGAGCGAGACTAGACCGGTTTTATACTTCTAAAAATGATTTAAATAAATTCAGCAAAGCAAGAATCATCCCCAGTAAACTCTCCGACCACCACTGTCTATTAATTACAGTAATAATTCAATCAGAACCCCACAGAACATCTTACTGGCATTTCAATGTAAAATTACTACAAGATGTAAAATTCAAACAACAATTCAAACTTTTTTGGATAATTTGGAAAAAAGAAAAAGCACAATATAAAGATTTAAGATAGTGGTGGGACATTGGCAAAATACAAATAAAATGTTTTTGTCAATAATATATTATAAATGCAACCAGATAACTAAACACAGCCATGAGAGAGCTGGAGTCAAAAAACCTCCTCCTAGAGGAAAGTTTAAATTCAGAATTTAAAGAACAGACCCTGGAGAACCTAAAAGAGCAGAAACTCGTGCTAGGGAACTTGCTGAAGGAAATGGTGAAGGGGGAGATTGTGCGTTCCAGATTCATGGAGTTGAGAGACATGGATGCCCCCACCAGTTTCATCTTCAACCTGGAAAGTAAGAGAGTGGACAATAGACATCTGTGCTGTAGGACTCCTGGTGGGAAAGAACTGCACACCGAGGAGGAAATCAGCAGAGAGGCAGTGCAGCAACTTTAGAATAAAGAACTGTGCTACCTAGAGGACACTGAGCAGCTGCTCCAGGGGTTACCCAGCCTCAATGAGGAAGAGCAGATTCAGCTGGACGTACCGCATGCCCACCAGGAGATGACCACCGCTGTCAAGCAGCTCTCCAGCAGAAAGGTTCCCAGGATCGATGGACTGCCAGCAGAATCTTATAATATTTTCTGGTATATAAAGGGGGAGGATTTGCTCCAGGTTCTGAGAGAGAGCCTCAGCCACAAGGAACTGCCTCTTAGCTGCCGTAGGGCAGTGGTTACACTGCTGCCAAAGAAGGGAGACCTTTGCCAGCTTAAGAATTGGAGACCTGTGTCACTTTTATGTTCTGATTTAAAGATTTTATCAAAAACAATCACTAATAGATTAAAAACAGTTATTGGAACTGTGGTACATATGGACCAAACATATTGTATACCGGGTCGCTCTATTTTTGATAACTTGTTTTTTATTAGAGATTTTTTAACTGTAAGTGATATTTGTGATTTTAATGTAGGAATGGTCTCCCTGGAACAAGAGAAGGCTTTCGACCACATCTACCTCTTTAAAACACTGGAGGCCGTCGCGTTCAGCCCTGTTTTTTTCTCTTATATTCGGCTTTTATATTCCAACATTTTTAGTATTTTAAAGATCAACAATGGGCTGAGTCAGCCCTTCCCAGTGTGCAGGGGTATAAGGCAGGGCTGCGCCCTGTCTGGTATGCTGTATTCACTGGTTATAGAGCCCCTGCTGCACCTGCTGAGGGTCAGGCTAGCTGGATGGACAGTGCCCTCCTCGCCCTCCACACCCTCCTCTGCCACAGTGAAGGTGTCTGCCTACGCAGACGATGTGACTGTGTTTGTGAGTGGGGATGCTGATGTCCAAGCACTGCAGCAGACTCTAAATGAGTTCCAGAGAGCATCTTCTGCCAGAGTAAACTGGGCAAAATGTGACACCTTCCTGTCAGGCAGCTGGGATGAGGGCACCCCTCCTGTCCTGCCTGAGGGGCTGAAATGGAACAGAACAGGCATTAAAGTGCTGGGGGTGCACCTCGGAACAGAGAACTACATGAAGAAGAACTGGGAGGGTCTGTTGGACAGGGTGAGGGGGCGGCTGCAGAGATGGAAGGGACTGCTGGCCCAACTGTCCTTCAAGGGCCGGGTGCTTGTTATTAATAATCTGGTGGCTAGCATGTGGCACAAGCTGGTATGCCCTGACCCACCCCAGGGCCTGGTGGAGGAGATCCAGAGAGTGCTGCTGGAGTTCTTTTGGAGCGGGAGACACAGTTTGAGGCCGGCAGTCCTGTACCTCCCTAGTGATGAGGGGGGGCAGGGGCTGGTCAGCATTTTCAGCAGGGTGGCAGCCTTCAGACTGCAGGCGGTTCAGAGACTCCTGTACACTGAGGAGGAGGCTCATTGGAAGAGGCTGGCCTGTTTCCTTCTCAATAGAGTTGGGGGGGCTGGGGTTAGGAAAACACTTGTTTTTAATTGAGAACACCAGTTTTTGTAAAGCAGGACTTCCTCCTTTTTATCAAAGTATTTTAAATGCTTGGCAGTTGGTGAGGGTGGAAAGGGATGTGGAGTCCTTGACAGGGCAGGACCTGTTTGAGGAGCCTTTATTTTTTAATCCACTCTTTCCAGTTAAGTTCCTCGAGTCGATGACGCTTTGTACCAGTTTTTTAAAAGCAGGTGTAACCAGGATGGTCCACCTGTTAAACCTTGAGCTCTCCTGCTGGCTAACTGCCTCCCAGCTAACTGCACAGCTAGGCTGGCACTCAGAGAGGCTTGCAGAAAGACTAATGGGTGAGTTGAGGGGCTGCCTCTCCCTGCGACTCAAGGTCGTCCTGAGGGAGGAGCTGTCCAGAGGCACAGAGCAGAGACAGCTTTCCTTATTTCCAGGGATGATTGTGTCACCAGCAGTAGGTGAGAAAGGAGAGGGGGGGTGGAGAGAATGGAGGGACTTTGCTCAAATTGCAGAATGTGGAGGAAATAGTCTTTCACACAGTGAATAGCAAAAATATATACAAACTGTGTGTTAAAGCCATAGAGTATAGTAGGCTAAGGGGTGTGGTAGACTCCAAGTGGCGAGCTTACTTGGCTGTAGAGGAGGGGCACAGGCCGGTGTGGAGGGTGCTGTACAAGCCGCCCCTCGCCAAGAGAGTGGGGGACCTGCAGTGG
>NW_024475052.1:0-27290 GCF_017654505.1 Polyodon spathula
AAGATTCTACACTGCATTGTGTCCACAGGCAGGTTTCTCCATAGAGTGGACCCCAGTATTAGTGAGCAGTTCGCTTTTCTGCTCAGCAGAGGGAACTCTCTTTCATGCCTACAGTGAGTGTGAGAGGCTGCTGCCACTTTTTAATTTACTGCAGGGAATCCTGAATAATTTAGGGGTTGTTTTTAGTAAGGGTTCTGTACAGTTTTAAAATGAAAAACAGATGTGTTCTTATTAATTTTTTAATTGGACACGCAAAATTGGCTATTTTAAAGACAAGGAAAAATCAACTCTCTGGTTCTGGACTGGCCAGTTTAGTAGTTCAGTTCAGGGTGCTCATGTTCAGCCAGATCAGAGTAGAGTTTGAGTATTTTAAACTGGTCAGTAATCTGGAGGACTTCCAAGAGAGTTGGTGTGTGGGGGACGCCTTGTGTGTTGTGAATGAGGAGGGGCAGCTCCAGTTTCTGTTCTAATTTTAATTTTATTTTTTTACTGTGTTTTTATTTTGGCTTTAATCTATTTTAACTGTTTTTGTGATCCTTTTATTTTGTTTAAAATCTGTTTTTAAGGAGAACATGATGTATTTTAGGATTTTTTAATTCTGCTGAGGCAGTAGGAATCTTAACTTTTGTTGTGTTTTACCTTTATTTAATTTTAATGGCTTTTATTTGGAATGTTTAAATAAAGGATCTTAAAAGTCAAAGTCTCTCTCTCTCTCTCTCTCTCTCTCTCTCTCTCTCTCTCTCTGTTCAAATGTGAAAAGTAAAACTAAAAAATAAAGCTTTTGAGACAGTTAATTAGAGAATGCAAATTATGTTGTCTGCGAAGGCATTCTTTGCATACTTTTTTTAAATAGAAATAATCTCTAAACTGTGGAACAAAGTCAGTTCGCAGCCACCCAGCTGTGAAGAGTTAATTCATGCAAACTATTAAATTACTGGGCTTAAATAAACACTGACAATTTTTTTCTTGGTGTAAAACAGGACACTGCCAGTAGTCTGGAGAGCTAAGATAAGAAGTAACATATTGTAGGAAGTTCTACGAGTGCTCCTATTCACAGACCAGCTTTATGATTGAACCTGTAGGCCTTTTCTGTTCTCTTTAGGCCATCCAAACAGCAAAACATCTGAGCACCCCATGTTTTAAAAGAATGCTGTTGTGTATATATGTCCTACCGATAGTAATTAGTAAATTAGTAAATTGTAATTAATTGAATCAACAGTAGTATAATTAGCTAAATTTCACATTTTTCCTGTAGGCACAGAAATATTTTCATGACAATCCCTGTCATAGCACATTAAACAACACACAATAATTGCATGTCAAATTAAGCAAAAGCTAAGATGAAAATAGAACTGAGAAATACAGTCATTGCTTTACAGCTTCTTTCAATGGATTAAGATCACTTATCCATATAAACTGTACCAGTTAACATTCTGCAGTGTAATACAATTCAATGCAGCTCTACCCCCTGCCTGGAGATCAGGTCCACGTTCAAGCTTCACCTCAGGAACATGACTTCTTTATGGAATAGACGCTGGCCCTGGGCCAAATGAAGTTCCAGATGTAGTTCCCCAAGCACAAAACAACCAATGTGCTGTTGCTCTGCCTTATGATATTGTTTTTAAAATACATTTCCCTACCCTTAATTGGCTTCAATACTGTGCTCATCTTTTCATTTCCAAAAAAGTACGGCTTTAGTCAACACCCACACTGACTAGTATTACTGGACAGAATACATATTAAAATCTCTGTTAATCACCTGTACTGTGCTGTCCTCCCTCGTCCTTGATACAAACAGGATAGCATAAAAACATTTAGGGGGTGTTCTCCTCTAACTTTAACCCTATAAAGGGGTAATGGAGGGAGTCTTGAG
This sequence comes from Polyodon spathula, assembly GCF_017654505.1. Classification (NCBI taxonomy): domain Eukaryota; kingdom Metazoa; phylum Chordata; class Actinopteri; order Acipenseriformes; family Polyodontidae; genus Polyodon; species Polyodon spathula. The sequence goes on from NW_024475052.1 coordinate 1,874, forward strand.
TAATAAAGCACATTATTAATTTGGCTGTATATGCGGCTCCAGGACAGTTCACATGTGGCTCCTGGTAAAATGTTGAGTGATGCACACTTTGTGGCTCGAATGAACTGAAGAAAGAATAATAAACAAAAAAATTAAAATAAACACAAGTTTATTATTTGTGTTCTCTGTATTCATTTGTGTTTATTATTCTTTCTTCTACCCCCTTCTCTCTCTTCAGTTACTTTAAGCCTGCATGTTCATGTAAGAATGAAAGTCAGATGTGCAGTTGAAAGTGAATTTCTTCTCTGTACTTCAAGCCTGCATGTTCATGTAAGAATGAAAGTCAGATGTGCAGTTTGTATACAATGGACCGGGCTCTTCGTTAAAGTGTTTTTATTTTTGGTCCTGTGTCTCATCTGAAACAAATCACTTACACGCTGTAGTTTGTAAAAGGTGAGCAACCTCAAACATCATTATGAAACAAATCGCAACAAATTTTCATCTGAGGCTGGCTTGTTTCTCCTCAAGTCTGCATCAGACTTGAAGAGAAACAAGCTAGCCTCAGCAGCCAGCAGAAGCTCCCTTTGGCGTTCAGTAAAGAAGATGATGTATTGACTCAAGCGAGTTTTGTATACAATGGACCGGGCTCTTCGTTTTCGGTTTTTATTTTTGGTCACGTGATGACCCTTTAAAGTACTGAGCCAACTCCTTTTCTTAATTAATCTCTTGGAAAAGCGTTGAGTGTGAAACAAGATCACTTTTGTTTTTTCTCCCATAACTTGAATTATACTGTGGGCTGGACCAAATCAAACCCTGATCGCTCCTGCGAAAGAGTGTTAATGTGATAATATCCATATCGCATTTTCTTTATCACTAAACCAAAACTAGCCATTTCCAATCCGCGAAAGGGGCAGAGAGAAGTTTTGCAGGAGTAGGAGGGACCACCAAAAGCAACATAAAACAGCTGTTGGCCAATTATTGTGTAAAATTCTGAAAAATACGGACGTGAGTTTTAAAAAAAACACACACACAAAACGTACACACACTTGGCAATTATCTCATTTCCACGACATCTGCATCATCGTGCTGCATTGTTCTGTCACATGAAAGCGTGCCACATTGTTTTCATGATTTTTATAAAAATCCATACCTTGCCCTGGCTTGTGTCAGCACCATGCAATGGCAGCATCCTTATATCCAACTGGCACTGTGCTGCCCAGAGCCCTGTTGTGCACAAGGCTGTATAGTAACTGCACTAGAACGAAGATTTAAAAAAAAAAAAAAAATGGTTAAGAAAAAAACTCTGTGTGAGTATTATAAAATTAAAATGCTGATAAAAAATAGAAAAAAAAACTTGGGATGAATAGAACATTCAAAACCCAAAGTAACACTGTCGCCAGGATCAGTACTGGTTTGATCAAAGTTCAGTGTAATAGAGCACTGTGTCTTTAAGAAATTGATCATTTGAACAGAGGTAGGTGACGTCACAGTTGATGTGTGAATATGTCCATGGACTTAAAAAAAAGTGTACCGTCCGTAGTTGTAGCTTACTACAAAGATAAGAAATAAAAGAAAATATATCTAAAAAGCTTTACCATCACTGAAAGAGACACTGCTTCAAGCAAAGCTCTCTGTGAGTAGAAAAGAGTTTATTGTTTGTACATATTAAAGAAATAATACATATTGCTTTATTAAACACTGAACTAGAACTGTGGCAAAAAAAAATTTAAAAGTAGGCTAAAGTTTCAAATTGAGCCTGTTTACACATTCTGTTTCTGAGACCCCAGACACTTTGTTTCAACTTCCACTGCCCTCTCCAGAGGTAAACATACATACTGTTTAAAGTCAAGCTTCTTTTTTCTCTAATTTTCAGCAATCTTTGGAGAATTAAATAAAAAGCTGATGTTGAATTATCCGCCTTATCTTAATTATACATGACAGCCTACTATAAACTAAAATGAAACGTTCAGATCAACACATTTATTTTAAATTAAAATTCTGCTAGTACTGAGGGATTCCTAATTACTTATGGTAATGCGCCCAAGACGGGGAAGGAGGGGGGAGAGGTGGGCGGCCTCTAATTAAAAACAAAATTAATCCTTGCACATGAAGCCCTCGCTGTCGTCAACAGGGTCTCTCAGCACTCCCAGATGAAAGCAGAACCACAGTCTGGTAATTAATGTTATCTGCTCTCTGTTTTATTAACATGTGTCCTCAAAGAATGAAACATTTAACTCCATTTGCATGCATCCGATGCCCAGCTTGATAGACATGGTGGGAAAATAATTACAAAAGAAAAAAAATCCTGTTTCCCATTTTTGGATAATAAGATTGTCTTTTTCGATTCCCTTGAAAGCATTCTCTGCGCAGTCGATGTTAACTGGATGGTTTATCTGCCTGGCCTGTGTTGCGAAACAGAGATTTGCCCTCCCTATAGCCGTTGGGCTGGTAGGCAATTACACGCCAATCAGGAAGCACAGGGCTCTGCTTGAGGATTAACTGGAGAGAGTAAATGGTTGGGAAATTCAATTAAAAAATAAATACATTTCCCAGCTGATGAAAGGGGGCTGGCCAAGTTGACAGACTTTCAAGAATCATCTGTTTGCAGTTCCACAGTCCTGCATTTTACAGTATAACAAACCGTTCTCCTTAACATCGTAAACACCCATTTGATGTCTACCAATAGATCTATGAGCATTTGCAAGGGCACACTGGTGTGATTTCTGTTTGGCAAACACCCTTTTAGTTTGCAAGCTTCTAACATGCTGCAAATACATGAAATAGATTCTGATTGTCAAGAAAAAGGGTCAAAATAAAGCTGTACTACCTTACCAAGTGGAAGTACTGTAATTTCTAGGCCTGTTACTACAATTACTACAGTTCCTCAACCAATCTCACTTGGCCGGGATTGCTTTGCAATAACATTATTGTTAATGCCCATTAATTTCCTCCAATGAGCATCTGCCATCATCCTGGCCACTTAAGAGTATAATTAATACACAAATATCATGTGCAGTATAACAGATAATCATTAACACAGAAGTAAAATAGCATCAACAGATGTTCCATTTTAATACAGGGTTCGGGGTTATTAACTACTGTATTTTTTCGATTCCAAGTTGCACTCACTTTTCACATAAATAAAAGTACATTTATACATGCTGTTGCTTACAGTTGAGGGCATTGTCTTGTAGAGGTCAGAAGCGGTTAACGCAATCATACAATAGACTACACTATAACATCTAGTGTCGTAGGCTATTCTGAGCTTGTGAAACTAATATAATCTGGGAAATTCTAGTTTCTAGGCAGATAAAGCCTTGTAAGGTGCAAAACATGCAAGACAGGTTAGCCAAACCCCACATCACATTGACTTCAGTTACAGCTCAGGTTATAGCGCACTAGCTTTATAGCTGGCTGTGGCTGCATCTGTAACATGTTGTAGTTTGGAAGCTTGTGGTGTTGCCACTGTCACATCCTGTGTAAAAAAAAAAACAAAAAAAACAAAAAAAAACATTAAAAGTTTAAAACTTTAGTTTGCCTTTCCCACTTTGGTAGCAAAACTCCACTGTATGTATGTACCTTTTTGTCATTGTTAGATTCATGCGCTGGTTATTAATACAATATTTCATGCTGCCACCTTGAAATTAAAGGTTGTTTGAGTAATACATCTATTTTATTATTAAAAGTTTAATGTGGCTTGCACTCAGGACTTTTTGTTCTTTGAAGACGGATGCAACTAAATTAAATTATAATAATTATAGTATCTTCAAATCTTTAGACTTAATCAGAACCAAAATAATATACCACTAAAAAAACCTGTCATTACAGGAACATTTTTAAATAAATCACTCAAGTGTTAGAGTAAGGTGACCTGATTTTAAAAAGTTGTATTAAAATGTATTAAATGCTAATAACTATTGTAATTTTATGCATACGGAAAGGTGACAGAGACATAATACCAGAAGTCATCGTTTAATATGGTGGGCAACATGTCAGTCATGGATTGGAGGAGGCATGATTGCACTCGCTACTGAAGAGGGCGGGACTGAGGGTATATCAGGGGATGGGACCAAATAATCTATTCCTTTGTTATAGTTGTGAAAGACCTGCAAAGGACGGTAAAAGCCGAAAGTAACCGTGAGTTTTTGTCATGTTGTATCCGTCTGTCTATTAATTGTAACCCTTATCATTCATGCAAGACTAAATCTGGGAGCTGTCATTATTCAGCCAGCATCAACACCAGACTGCACTGCACTACTGTTTCACTGTTACTGTATAATTCACCACTTGCACAAGGAGCACTCACTGTTGGGATTCGTGACCCTGTCTGTATCTCGTGTGTGTGTTATTATTATTTCAGGACTGAACCCCGTGGTTTTGACTGGCTTTACACATCACTATGTGAGCAGTCTTATTATTTAAAGCAATAAAAACAAATAAAGCTTTGTTTTCACCACTGGAGTTGTTGCTGGACTGTTGTTATTAAGCACTGCATCACCTCTACACCTGTGCACTACAAACCATTTTGCCACAGTATGATATTTAAATATAATGCATAACAGATAGCAGTTTTGATGCACAGCTTGTTGCATGTTATCAAGCTGCTTGTACTTTGTTGGTTCCTGGCATCTCAATGATCATTTGTGAATACACTGCATGCAGTAGCTAGAGAAATGACAGGACAGCTTGTAGCCTGCCTATGAATTGACAGAAACACATGACCAATAAATCAGGGTTTTCAATTAAAAAAAAAAAAGTTTTAAAAAAAATGTACAGTTCAATTTACTCACTTGCAATGCGTGTTTGTAACTGCTGAATAAGCGACTGGATTCATCATTTTGGATTCTTGGCCTGTTTTAGTCCCTCAACCAATTCTACCAATTTACCTCTCTGTCAACTGAATTTTTGGAAAGTAAATCTATATGATAAATACAACATTTTGTGTTTGGAGAGAGTCAGGATGCTTTATATTACTATAGCAAGGAAATGAATACATTATACAATATTATAGTTTCTTTATAAATAAATACTATGTGCATGCAGGCTTTTTGTTAAGTGTATTCCATCTGTGGCACTAGAATTTTAAAAAAGTTATGTTTCTATGTTTATTTGCTTCCCAGCCATGTTGTTTTTGATCAACAAAGCAAATAAGAATACTTGTTTTTATTTTTATTGTAAAAGTTTTTGTACAGTACTTCAAAGTAAAATTACAGTTAAAATATAAGGTTGTAGTTAATGCATAGCATTAAAGTACAGTAATCATGACTTCAAGGTAATGTTTATTTTTACTAACCCAAAATACAATTTACTCACATGTCTAAATTGGAGAGTGATTTATGTGATGATTTATGAAATTATTTTCTACATCAGTAGAACGATTGCATTTAATGGTGAGCTGGTCTTTGCAGCTAAATGGGAAGGTGTTTAGAGAAAACACAGTTTCCATCTTGAAACTCGATTCTGCTTAAATTGGCAAAATACGCCTCTTTAAAACAAACATAGCCATGTAGTCTCAATCATGTGCAACAGTAAAGTTTATTTTAAAAAACTAAACTGATTACCACTTAAGGTTAGCATTCTGGAACTGTTCATATCCAGTGTAGGTTTTTTAAGCCTTCTTCACATTTTTGCAGTTGATTCTACATGTACTATAAGCATAACGAAATCTCACATACCCTCTTGTGCTTGTTAATACTGGTCAGTAGGGTTGTGCTGATTCATCGATTCAGAAGGTGAATCTCAATATTTGTTTTGACGATACAATTATCGATACAGTAACCCCTATATCGATACACTGTTTCTTTGATTTACATGAGCATGCATTAATTAGTGTGTACACTAATAATTAGAGAATATTATTTATTAGCGTGTACTCTAGCAGCCTCCCCTACCAGTCACTATGTTAATGGTTGTTTTGTCAAGCCCGCCGGAAGGTGATCGGAGACAGGTTATTAATGTTGATAATGGAGGGTGATGGCAAAATTCGACCTGCTCTGGCTGATTTAAAATCCACACTGTGGACTCATTTTGGTTTTTGTTGCACCAAGGACTCGTCTCATGTTATTGATAAGAGTCGCTGTGTGTAAAAGGTGTAAAGCTCAAATCAAGTACTCAGGAAATACAACCATTTAAAAAGACACCAACAGATAATCAACAGCACATCATCACCATCACAGTTACAGACGGTGTCAGCAAATGGAGGTGTGAAAACTCGATATACACAGCCTACAATAGAAACACGTGCAAAACGATCTGCAACATCTGTGCGTACTAAAAAAATCATCCAGTCACTAGTGCATTTCATTTGCAAAGATATACATCCTTACTGTATTGTGGAAAACGAAAGGTTTCAAAAAATGATACACACTTTGGAGCCAAGGGTCTTCCTACCCGCAGCAATATATATTGACTTTGTATTATAAGGCATAAACAAGAGGTCAAGCAAGATTTGTTCTCCAGAGTTCGTAGCGAAAGGTCCCGTGACTGGACCTCCCAAGCAAGACAGAAACACTACGGACCTGTGAGTGTTACGTTGTCTTAGTATACCTGTTAATTAACTGTAAATGGTGGATAGGCACCTAACCCTTGACGAGATCGTGTAGGACGTCTGAGCTTTCGAAGGACCTTTCGGTATGTCCACTCATAATCTCTAGATGATTAGTCGATGGCTCCTTATCTCGTAACGTCTGTTCCTAGGACGAGCATCACTGACAAGGATCCGCAGTAGTATACCTATAACACGAACACTTCAATGGATACTGTGTGTAATTCACGAAACGTATATGAAACTTAAATCGTAGTTGATATACTTTGTGACTTTTTAGCATTGACCACTTTGCTCTTTGTTTTTTGACGACCTAGATGGAGAAGCAAAAAGTGCTTGCCCTACCAGAACACAAGCTGAAAACCGATGTTGTTACCAGGTGGAACAGTGCCTTTGATATGGTTGAAAGGTTTTTAGAGCAGCAACCAGCTGTATATGCCACATTGCTCTCAAAAGAAATTCGAAAAAGTGAAAAAGATATTAGCACTCTGAGCAAAACTGACATAACCTGCACAGAAGACTTTGTCAAGGTGCTGAACGCAATGAAGATTGCCACAACTGTTATATGCAAAGAAAAAATCCCCACAGTGTCAATAGTGGCACCACCATTCCCAGCTCCTACAGAACGCAAAGAGCAACAATGACTCCCCAATTGTTAAGGACATTAAAGCCATGTGACAGAGTTCCCACCCCTGTGTATATTATCTGTTATATGTTGCGTGTGGTGTGTTAAATGCTAGTGTATAGTCATTGGTACATGGGAAATAAATGGGTCTGTGTAACACAAGTGTTTAAAATGTATATTTGTATTTAGGCACGAGGATTGCACAGCACTTCACGTGCAAGTAAAAAGTAATAATATGTGAGCATGGGGAATTGCACTTTATTAATTCACGTGCAGTTGTACCGAGACTCCAATTGAATGATTGATTAGCAATCGAGTCTTGGTACAGCTGCATAAAAGCAACATGTTTTCACCCACTTGCGGTTGGGTGTTCGGTGAGTAGGGAACGGGAGAGAGAGGAGGAGTAATAGAGTTTATTATCAATTGTTATTGCGTGCTGGTGGGACCAGCAGGATACTTGTTAGTCTGTCTATCTGCTCACTGTGTTTGTCTAGTATTGTCCGTTTTGTGCGTCTATTTATTTTGGCGTAAAGTGCCGTGTCCTGTTTTCTGTTTGTTTAAACCTTTTATTTACAATAAACCCGGCGCAAGCAAGCGTCCTCATCATTTCAATTCATCCGTCCCGTCTGTGTGTATTCCTTTCCTGGTTCTGACGCCGCCCACTTCGGCCGTCTTTGTGACAAGCCATCATAGTGCGAGACCTCAAGAACAGGTGTTTGAATGTGAGACATTCTGCATATTGCGTTAGCCCTCACTTCATATCTTTGCCTTTCCCCTGAAAATCTGTGAACGTGAACACCTTTGCAAAAGTGACAGCTGAAGCTGCAGAACTGTGGTCTCAAAACTGTGGTCTTGAGTGCTTTACCAGTGTTATTGCAAACACTTGCACAATCAAATGAGACAATAGTGTAATTTATATGTTTTACACTTAATTTACTGTATCATGATACGTATTGTATCGTGACCCTCATATCACAATACGTATTGTATCGTGACCCTCATATCACAATACCTATTGTATTGTGAAGACCCTGCCGATACCAGGCCCATATAATGAATGTAAGTATGCTGGCTCAAAAATAAACTCTGTAAAAAAAAGTATTGTTTGTTATTATTAGCAATCTGCAAAATATAGTTAGTTCTATTTTTATAATGTACTGCTTGTTAATATTAATAATTCTCCTGCTATTCGGTTAAAGACATTCTAAATAAAAGACATTACATGACATCACTCCTTTAATATAGTGTCACCTCAACATGATAGACTAAGACATCTGAAGTTTCTACCGAAGTTCTTGAAATATCTAATATTAATACAGGATAGTAATCTTAGGGGGTTAACTGTCTGAAGATAGCCTTCTCAATGTGTGAAAAATCTCTGCTACTCATTTACTGTTCCAGTACTATCACCTCAGGGATGTTAAACAGAGATCTTTAAAAGTTGATCTGAGAGGAATACCCACAGATAACACCGTGTAACAATTTTTTTGTTTTTGTTTTTTTTTTGTTCCTGGGTAGTAAGTGTTATTTCCTAATTGCTTATGCCTCAAAAGCATAGAAAATGGCTATTACTCCCCACAGAGTTTGCTTTTGTGACCAGGACAGTGATATTTAAAAATATCACTATTTCCAATGGGAAAACAGGCAAATGTGTGTCTTTTCGTTCACATAAAGTCACAAAAGTTTCGAGATTTACAATTATACTATAAATTCGTAAATCTCGAAAAACTACTCACTTCTGAATCTTTTGTAGTCATTTTTGTATTACTTTAGTATAAATACATGTTAATTTGGATTCATATGTTGTTTTTTTCTGACTTTATGTGAACGAAAAGACACACATTTGCCCGTTTTCCCATTGGAAATAGTGATATTTTTAAATATCACTGTCCTGGTCACAAAAGCAAAGTTTGTGGGGAATAATAGCCATTTTCTATACTTTTGAGGCATAAGCAATTAGGAAATAACACTCACTACCCAGGAACAAAAAAAAAAATAAATTTGTTACACTGTGTAATAAAACACTTTATATAATGCAGTGCCCACCTTGGTTATATAGATATTGGTGTTACATAGTGTAATTCAACACATACTGTATTCCTACTGGTTGTTAAAAATAAAAAAAAATTGATAAACTGAAAATGCACTAATTTAACAGCTACATATTTTAATAGTTAAAAATTTTTAAAAATATATATCTAGTATAATAATATATTATACATATATATATATATATATATATATATATATATATATATATATATATATATATATATATATATACATACATTTTGACTTTGGGCAGGTTATGAGATTCAAGCTTTTGAGGTCTGAGATAATTAGCAGGGCTCTTTCTTTCCTTGGCAATCAAACATTTCAAGTCAATAATCAGTATGTTTTGGGCCTATGCTTAGATTGTTACTGTCTATTTTCCAGTTTATTTTTGGTTCCACACATAATTCATGGCATATTCCACTTTAAATGTAGTTGAGTGTATTGCTTCTAGAATCTTAAACTACTACCTCTGATCAGTAGATATGTAAATGTAATGGAAACCACAATTTAAATCAACCACATGGGCCTAATAAACAATGACCTGCTGTAACATCAGTATCAGTTCCAGTTGCTATACTGTCAATTCAACTGAGACACGAGACACATGACATCAGTGTGAACCTGTTATGGCTTTTAGCAGCTTTAATTGGAGATGACCTCATAAAACCGTGACTTTGGGGTCCAGTCTGTTCAATGACCAGGTCAGAACGTTTAAAATGTACTTCAAGTGAGTAAGTAACATACAGTATGACGTTGATCAAAGCCCTCCCACACTGGTGCTCCTGTGTTTTCTCTTTGCTGGCTCTCTACCGGTACATTAACTAGTTTATTTTATTTCTTTTGTCAACAATCATTCTAACATCTTTCATTTGTAATATTTGTAAGATTTGTCAGCGGTCATGTTTTCAGTTGGCATGCCTTTAATTCAGTGAGCTCGTCTGAAATGTGCTAACATAAGTTCACTCGGTCTGAAAATTGTTCTATTGAAAGTGTACGGGAGAGTGAAGGCGAAGATACTTACATAGGCCCCTCCTGACTGATGTTTTCTAGAGAGCCACATATATATATATATATATATATATATATATATATATATATATATATATATATATATATAGCCCTGTCCTCATTAAGGGCTGCCTCCTTCTCAGATGAGAATTGAGAATAGAAGAGAGAGCTTTGTGACTTAGGGATGTACGGGGATTCAGTGGGGGAATTAAAGATTAATCTCTGTTAGGCAAAGATGTATCATGGAGAAGGACAAACACAAGATTCCACTGCAGTGGAAGAACAGTTGAAGTTGACTTTGCTGCTGCATCTATAAGGAAGGAATAAATATTGCGCTTAATCGTGAAAATCTTGAAGTACATGTTAGACCATGAAATGTCACGAATAAGCCCAGTGAAACAATATACAGCTATAACTATATGTCACTTTTGATTAAATGCTGGTTGACAACTGTGAAAAAAGCATTAGACATTAACAAGAAATGAGAGAAAGGAAGGGGTGGATAGAGTGATGGCAGCAGCCATATAGTCTTGAGCTGAAGAAAGGAGATTGGAAAGGGATGGATATAATTGAATATTCGCTCGCTGAATGGAGGTACAGGAAGATGGAAGAGGTCAGTTGAGGGAACCAGATGTCTGCTTGTGGAAGGGAGACCAACTGGTTGCGTAGGAGGAGAGAAAACGTAGAAAGGAGCAAGTGCAGCGGCCGTGTAAATTTGAACGGACATCATCAAATTGCGAAATCAATAAATTTAAGTTCCATGTCAGACACTTAATTGTGTAGGTTATCTTATGTGTGAACAAGGAAAGACAGAATTAGCTCCTGGTTGCTTGTGGAAAGCAAATCCGCTGTAGATGGAGCTTGGGCAGCAACCATATACTCTTGAACGGATGTGAGGAGATTGCGAAGGGATGAATTGTTGAATATCAGATCGCTGAATTGGAAGGACAGAATTAAATCCTGCTTGAGTTTGCAGGGCAGATACAACCTTGCTTCCACAAGGTTGTGAAGGCACACCAGCTGAATGCGTTCTGGTGACATTGATTTTGTAGGATGGAACCCATTAGGGCTAAACTGCAATTTGTAGCAACTAAATATAGACTCGAATTCCATCACAAATGCAAGAATGGGCCAGTTTACATGTGTGTTTTTTTTTTCACATGAAGTAGCCATACACATGTATGTTGGGAAGAAAAATGTGTGAAAGTGCCCCAAAAATGGCTGCAATATTTTAATGGGAAAGACTCATTTATCTGTGAGAGTCAAGGAAATGCTCTTGAAATCAACACCTAGTTACACATAGAAACATGTGAGTCTCTCATGAAAATAATAATTACTGTATTCATCACCAGCATGGGAGCACTGCGAGAAAGGATGCAGCGCCGTGCCTGTCTTACTACTATTTCGGGACTGAAACCTTGTATTGTTTAGCTGTGCAATTACACATTGCTGTGTAGTTGCTAGTGTTATTATTTAACAGTGCCAAACCGTGCAACAAAATTAACAACCGTTTGGACCGTGAACTCTGCTGTTTGTTGTTCTTAGAGCACTGCATCACCTCTCCACCTGCGCACTGGAAGCCACTTTGCTACACTTACCTAAAGCCACATGGGAATTACTTACCATGGTCCAAAGATGGCAGCAGGAAAGTTTAGTTTTTGTTTGCAGTATTTTCCTTTATCAGATTGATGTTGCAGATAACCCCACTTTTTTCTCTGTCTTCCCTAGAACTTTGCATAATGCTAATCATGCATGGATCTAAATGTGTTTGTAAAGTATCATACAGATTGTATTCACTAAGGTTCAGTTTAAAACTATTGCTGAAAGTATTGAAACTGCATCGTGGGCTCGTGAATTGAGGTGATTACACTGTACAGTATTTCAGAATAGACTTGCAAATAGCTTCCCAAACAACCGTCAAAATGACTTTATTGTAAAGTGCTTCTAAGTACTATGTTTAAATGTGTATTACTATACTCCATTTGTTATGTCTCAGTAAAACCTTGCCCAACCTACACTTAAGTCTGTTGGAGCGATCAAGAGACTTGGGTGTTAATAACCATAATAAGGCAAGAGGATATGATAAGGCAGCTTGATACAATGCACAACACAAAAAACTGTTTGACCCACATTCAAAATAAAATGTGGTGTGGAATTATCGCAACTTATTTCTTGTGAATCAACACTACTACATAATATTCCAATTCTTTATTTAGCAGAAGCAGTCATACAACTACATCACAAATGAGGATGCTATATTTGGTATAAGATACAAAATAAGCTAATGCAAAAATAAAGATAGTGTTGCCTCTCTAATAGCAGCACCCTCATACTGCTGTCATGCAATTCTTGCTGGCGGCTGAGGTAGCTGTTCCTCCGCTCCACGCACCGTCAGCAGCCACTGATATCTGAACACCTCCTTACGGTCCTGGCATAGATTGTGCACGACACAGGAGGCAGTAATAATTTTGGGAACAAACTCATGGTTCACTTCAGTAGTATCTTCCACCTTCCTTTTAATAGCTAAAATGTCGTGTGTGTGTACCCCCACACACACAGCTGATGTGTGAAAAGCAGTGTGGGCGAAAGCACTAAAATAAAGCATTAAAAACAGTCACTATCTATCAGCAATTCAGAGCTTTTTAACCATTTCCGTCAAACATGATGTCACATGGATTTCCACAGGACAATCTCTTGTTTAGCCTTCTCTACACATGAAAACAATATTTTTGAGAGTTTCCTGCTAAACTGCATGATAATCGAACTGGGCATTGTGCATGGCTAACCACTCCCCCTTCCCCATTCATTTGCATAATGTTGGGAGGAAAGTGGCCATTTCCAGGAAAATGAAATGCAGAAAGGTACCAAGTCCATGTTTATTTCATTAGACAGAAATGGCTCGAGTAACAGTAAATACACAAGTAAGCAAAGCCAATGTTACATGTACACACTGAAGCATAACCTACTGATGATAACATTGTTTGAGAACAGTGTGATATTGCCACGCATTAGATTTTGGTTAAAATACTTTACTTTTTTACTGTATAATATAATGTAACTGTATACATTAGGATCCCAATGCAAGTGAAAGCCTGGCGACATATAGGAAAGCAACTTTGTCAACTGTACCTGCCAGTGTTCTGAAAGCTCAGAGACCTGTGCCCAAAAAGCAAACCTTTCTTGCCCAGAGTCTTGTAGATAATATTATGACTGTCCCAATACAGTGGCTTGCGAAAGTATTGACCCCCCTTGGCATTTTTCCTATTTTGTTGCCTTACAACCTGGAATTAAAATGGATTTTTATTTGGACATGTAATGGACATATACAAAATAGTCCAAATTGGTGAAGTGAGATGAAAAAAATAACTTGTTTAAAAAAATTCTAAAAAATAAATAACGGAAAAGTGGTGCGTGCATATGTATTCACCCCCTTTGCTATTAAGCCTCTAAATAAGATCTGGTGCAACCAATTACCTTCAGAAGTCACATAATTAGTTAAATAAAGTCCACCTGTGTGCAATCTAAGTTTCACATGATCTGTCACATGATCTCAGTATATATACACCTGTTCTGAAAGGCCCCAGAGTCTGCAACACCACTAAGCAAAGAGCACCACCAAGCAAGTGGCACCATGAAGACCAAGGAGCTCTCCAAACAGGTCAGGGATAAAGTTGTGGAGAAGTACAGATCAGGGTTGGGTTATAAAAAAATATCAGAAACTTTGAACAACCCACGGAGCACCATTAAAGCCATTATTAAAAAATGGAAAGAATATGGCACCACAACAAACCTGGCAAGAGAGGGCTGCCCACCAAAACTCACGGACCAGGCAAGGAGGGCATTAATCAGAGAGGCAACAAAGAGACCAAAGATAACCCTGAAGGAGCTGCAAAGCTCCACAGCGGAGATTGGAGTATCTGTCCATAGGACCACTTTAAGCCGTACACTCCACAGAGCTGGGCTTTATGGAAGAGTGGCCAGAAAAAAGCCATTGCTTAAAGAAAAAAATAAGCAAACACATTTGGTGTTCGCCAAAAGGCATGTGGGAGACTCCCCAAACATATGGAAGAAGGTACTCTGGTCAGATGAGACTAAAATTGAGCTTTTTGGCCATCAAGAAAAACGCTATGTCTGGCGCAAACCCAACACCTCTCATCACCCCGAGAACACCATCGGCAGGGACTGGGAAACTGGTCAGAATTGAAGGAATGATGGATGGCGCTAAATACAGGGAAATTCTTGAGGGAAACCTGTTTCAGTCTTCCAGAGATTTGAGACTGGGACGGAGGTTCACCTTCCAGCAGGACAATGACCCTAAGCATACTGCTAAAGCAACACTCGAGTGGTTTAAGGGGAAACATTTAAATGTCTTGGAATGGCCTAGTCAAAGCCCAGACCTCAATCCAATTGAGAATCTGTGGTATGACTTAAAGATTGCTGTACACCAGCGGAACCCATCCAACTTGAAGGAGCTGGAGCAGTTTTGCCTTGAAGAATGGGCAAAAATCCCAGTGGCTAGATGTGCCAAGCTTATAGATACATACCCCAAGAGACTTGCAGCTGTAATTGCTGCAAAAGGTGGCTCTACAAAGTATTGACTTTGGGGGGGGGTGAATACTTATGCACGCTCAAGTTTTCTGTTTTTTTTGTCTTATTTCTTGTTTGTTTCACAATAAAAAATATTTTGCATCTTCAAAGTGGTAGGCATGTTGTGTAAATCAAATGATACAAACCCCCAAAAAATCAATTTTAATTCCAGGTTGTAAGGCAACAAAATAGGAAAAATGCCAAGGGGGGTCAATACTTTCGCAAGCCACTGTATTTGAGTAATAATAAATAGAGAAAATCAACAGCATGGGAGGGCGCTGTGGTGAGAAAAACAATCACTCCCCATTGGCATTGCAATTCCTTTTTCATTGCAATTCCTTTTTCAAAGAGCTTTCAGAATATTGTCATTGGGCCAGTCTTTGAAAGAACATAGAGCTGGAAAAGCATCCTGGGGCAAAGGTGTTTAGGGCACAGAGAGGATAATAGCTTCACAAGCCTGGGTGCCTGGACGTTGGGAGAGTGCTGCAGGAGGGGGCGCAGGATCAGTCGAGAAATGCAGTCACCATTCGAGAATTCAATTCTGCAGAGAAAAAAAGTGTGATGAGTAGCCATTTCACATCTAAATTGATAATGAGATTTAAATGATTAAGTTTGTCTGCAGGGCTGTGTAGCGATACACGAACGAAAACAGACAGTCCATTCGGGAATTCAGATGCAGCATTTGAGAATTCGAAGCGAGAAAGCTTTGTCCAGCAGTGTCAAGGGCAGAATGGTCACGGCGTTGCGTCAGGCAAATGAAAAACGCAAGACTGAGAGCAAGGCATGACTTGGGGTTTAAATAGGGTTTGGCAGACATTATTGGCAGGATGGAACAGGGGGAGGAGCCCTCGCTCCTGCCCTCAGAATCACACAAGGTTACAAGTAAGATGCAGCCGTGGATTGAATACAGGATCTGATTTTAACCTCTTCAATGTGTAGTCTGAACTAAACACTTCATTCACTGTTATCCTATTTTTCCCTTATCACTAACACTATATTTACGACAAGTCACGATGCGATATGTCCAATCAAAATGCATCATGAAAAAAGTGGAACCGAGGGTTAGATATATCTGAAGCCCTGCAGTAAGTACACAGAACAAGGACAATAGTTTATCATGTCCAGGCACTAGGGAAGAGAGAAGGAAAGTCATTTTGTCCATAATTGAATTGCAACAACAAGCTGCATAGAAATGCAATTTGGTGCAAAGTGGAATTGTATTTATATCCCATACAGTTTTTATATTTTAGATATTTATTTAAACATCCAGGTTTTCTTATCAGACACAAATGCTCCAGTAAACTCCTGAGCTCATCTATCGCATGGTTTTAAGGGGTTGTGATTTTAGCAGATTTTTTTATATATATATATATATATATATATATATATATATATATATATATATATATATATATGTGTGTGTGTGTGTGTGTGTGTGTGTGTGTTTTATGTAGATAATGTTTAGAAGTTTAGAAGTCAAATCAGAATCAGTGAGTTGAGGTTTCAACAAGAACTGTGACTCGCGAGTCAAGTAAGAAAGGAAGTATGATGAGCTGCAATGTACAGAATATGAGAGTTTTGTATATTAAACTGAGCCCTGATATATATTTTCCACAACTGATATTCTGAAGATCCTTTTTACAATTTTTATGTGTTAAGGTAAAACTTACAAAAAAGGAAGTCAAGTTGACAAACATTTTGGATTGTATCTCTGTGTTTTCAAAGCACTATTGAATCCTTAATAGTACATTATATAAAGTGTTTTTCAAACTGTTATTATTATAACAACACAACAGTCTTTTGAAACCTCAGATGTCTTTAAATATTGCTGTTATAAATTTAAAACAATTTACAGTAAAATGACAGACTTTATGAATTAAGCTTATTTCTTATTTAACTAAAATTTAGCCTGAGCCCTATTCTTTTTCCCCTAACTGCACTTCATTTGAGTGCCTGGTTCTAAAAGTCTCAGCTCCCCAGCCCTGTTACTGTGTACAGACCTCCTAAACACAATGCTGCCTTTCTAGGTGAATTTTCTGATCTGTTGTCTTTGTTATGCTTTAAGTTTGACAAGACACATTCTAGGTGATTTTAATATTCACATTGACTCTGATCACTGTTACCTAGCATGGGATTTTCTAGACCTCTTGGACTGTTTTGGCCTAAGCAGACAGTCCATACTCCAACTCACAACAAAGGCCACATACTGGATTTAATTATCACTAACTGTCCTTTGGCATCTTTCATGAGTAACTTAGATTTAGGAATATCTGATCATCTAGCCATTTTATTTGAATTAGAATTCACTGTCCCTCTTTCTACTCCAAAATGTACAGTCAACTTTTGAAACTGGCGCTCTGTTGATCATGTTAAGTTCTCTGAGTCTGTTCTTTCTTCACGCTGTCTTTTCTATTCCTAACACATTGGATGAGAAGGTGCAGTTTTTCAACAGCTTCTTAGTTAATACCTTAGACTCCCTGGCCCCAGTCAAGACTAGGTACGTCTAGATGGTGGGATTCTGCTCTTACTGACCAAATACACTCCTGGAGGGAATCTCTGGTTGAATATAGGGCTGCTTTGGAGCTGCCAGATCAAGCTATTTTTCAAATATTATTTCTAACAATCAAGATAATCCTAGACACTTCTTCTCTACTATTGATAGATTGTTAAAGCCTAACTGTCCCTCCACATTACCGGCTTCACATCAGCTATGCCATAGTTTCTTAGAGTTGTTTTAAGCCTGTGCCTAAAAAACCTCATATGGCCTTGGATAATCTTAATAATTTTAGCCCCTTTTCAAATTTTCCCTTTCTAGCTAAGCTTCAAGAACGAGCTGTCACTAGGCAATTAAACTGGCATCTCATTGCTAACAATCTTTTTGAACCCTTTCAATCTGGCTTCCGGTATCTTCATAGCGCTGAGACTGCCATGGTCAATGTCACTAATGATCTGTAATGGCTGCTGACTCAGGTGCTTTGTCAATTTTAATCCTCTTGGTTCTTAGTGCGGCATTTGACATTGTAAATCACAAGATCCTACTTGATAGATTAGAGAGTTTATTTGGTCTCTCTGGCACTGCCCTTAACTGGTTTAGATCATATCTAACAACAAGTCAACAATTTATCTCCATGGGTGGGTTTTGTTGGGCCAGTAATTTCTGGTGTCCCGCCAGACTCTATTCTTGGCCCCCTGTTATTTAGTATTTATACGTTTTCCCTCAGCCACACTTTAAGGTCTCATGGCATACATTATCATTTTTACGCAGACGATACTCAAATCTATATTAATTCTAAACCTGATATCAATGTTGCTGTCTCTGCCTTGACTGCCTGTATCTCCGATATAAAACATTTTATAACTTAACTGTAACAAGACTGAGGTAATGCTGTTGGGTACTCCCCGCCAGCTAAGTAAAACCAGTACTTTAAATCTGTCTGTTGATGGAACCATGCTTAAGTTCAGATCTAAGATGAAAAATCTGGGTGTGATTTTCGATCCTGGGTTAACTTTTGAATTGCAGGTGCTGAATACTGTCAAGGTTTCTTTTTTTCACCTTAGAAATATTGCCAGACTTCGTCCCATGCTTTTTCTACTTGCTGCTTAAAAACTGGTTCAGGCTTTTGTTTTCTTCAGGATCGATTATTGTAATTCCCTGCTCGCTGGGGTGTCTAATAGCATCCTCACTAAAATTCAATTTGTTCAAAATTCTGCAGCCAGAATTTTGTCTCGGTTCTGCTCAAGAGATCATAAGAACATAAGAACATAAGAAAGTTTACAAACGAGAGGAGGCCATTCGGCCCATCTTGCTCGTTTGGTTGTTAGTAGCTTATTGATCCCAAAATCTCATCAAGCAGCTTCTTGAAGGATCCTAGGGTGTCAGCTTCAACAACATTACTGGGGAGTTGATTCCAGACCCTCACAATTCTCTGTGTAAAAAAGTGTCTCCTATTTTCTGTTCTGAATGCCCCTTTTTCTAAACTCCATTTGTGACCCCTGGTCCTTGTTTCTTTTTTCAGGCTGAAAAAGTCCCTTGGGTCGACACTGTCAATACCTTTTAGAATTTTGAATGCTTGAATTAGGTCGCCACGTAGTCTTCTTTGTTCAAGACTGAACAGATTCAATTCTTTTAGCCTGTCTGCATATGACATGCCTTTTAAGCCCGGAATAATTCTGGTCGCTCTTCTTTGCACTCTTTCTAGAGCAGCAATATCTTTTTTATAGCGAGGTGACCAGAACTGCACACAATATTCAAGATGAGGTCTTACAAGTGCATTGTACAGTTTTAACATTACTTCCCTTGATTTAAATTCAACACTTTTCACAATGTATCCGAGCATCTTGTTAGCCTTTTTTATAGCTTCCCCACATTGCCTAGATGAAGACATTTCTGAGTCAACAAAAACTCCTAGGTCTTTTTCATAGATTCCTTCTCCAATTTCAATATCTCCCATATGATATTTATAATGTACATTTTTATTTCCTGCGTGCAGTACCTTACACTTTTCTCTATTAAATGTCATTTGCCATGTGTCTGCCCAGTTCTGAATCTTGTCTAGATCATTTTGAATGACCTTTGCTGCTGCAACAGTGTTTGCCACTCCTCCTACTTTTGTGTCGTCTGCAAATTTAACAAGTTTGCTTACTATACCAGAATCTAAATCATTAATGTAGATTAGGAATAGCAGAGGACCTAATACTGATCCCTGTGGTACACCGCTGGTTACCACACTCCATTCTGAGGTTTTTCCTCTAATCAGTACTTTCTGTTTTCTACATGTTAACCACTCCCTAATCCATGTACATGTGTTTCCTTGAATCCCAACTGCGTTCAGTTTGAGAATTAATCTTTTGTGCGGGACTTTGTCAAAAGCTTTCTGGAAATCTAAATAAACCATGTCATATGCTTTGCAATTATCCATTATCGATGTTGCATCCTCAAAAAAATCAAGCAAGTTAGTTAGGCACGATCTCCCTTTCCTAAAACCATGTTGACTGTCTCCCAGGACCCTGTTACCATATAGGTAATTTTCCATTTTGGATCTTATTATAGTTTCCATAAGTTTGCATATAATAGAAGTCAGGCTTACTGGTCTGTAGTTACCTGGTTCAGTTTTGTTTCCCTTTTTGTGGATCGGTATTACGTTTGCAATTTTCCAGTCTGTCGGTACCACCCCTGTGTCAAGAGACTGCTGCATGATCTTGGTTAGCGGTTTGTAAATTACTTCTTTCATTTCTTTGAGTACTACTGGGAGGATCTCGTCCGGCCCAGGGGATTTGTTTATTTTAAGAGCTCCTAGTCCCTTTAACACTTCTGCCTCAGTTATGCTAAAGTTATTTAAAACTGGATAGGAACTGGATGACATGTGGGGCATGTTGTCAGTATCTTCCTTTGTAAAAACTTGTGAAAAGTAATCATTTAACATATTTGCTATTTTTTTTTCTTCCTCTACGATTTTGCCATTTGTATCTCTTAAACATTTAATCTCCTCTTTGAATGTTCTCTTGCTGTTGTAATATTGGAAAAACATTTTGGAATTGGTTTTAGCTCCCTTAGCAATGTTCATTTCTATTTCTCTCTTGGCCTTTCTAACTTCCTTTTTGACTTGTGTTTGCAGTTCCGTGTACTCTTTCTGCGTACTTTCTTTTCGGTCCTTTTTTAATGCTCTGTAAAGTGCCTTTTTTCGCTGAATATTTTTTTTAATTGATCTATTAAACCATTTTGGCAATTTAGTTTTACATTTAGATTTGTCTACTTTAGGGATGTAATTGTTTTGCGCCTCTAGTACTACATTTTTGAAGAACAACCATCCTTCTTCTGTGGGTGTTTTCTCTATTTTACTCCAATCTACTTCTGTTAGTCTCTGTTTCATACCTTCATAGTTTGCTTTTCTAAAATTGTAAACCTTAGCTTTAGTCTTTACTTTTGGGGATTTAAAAAACACTTCAAATGAGACCATGTTGTGGTCTGAGTTTGCCAGTGGTTCTCTGACCTCTGTTTTAGTTATTCTATCTTCGTTATTTGAAAAGACTAAATCAAGGCATGCCTCCCCTCTAGTGGGTGCCTTGACAAATTGTGTTAGGAAGCAGTCATTTGTCATTTCCACCATTTCTATTTCATCCTTCGCGCTACCCATCGGGTTTTCCCATTTTATTTGGGGGAAGTTGAAATCCCCCATTAGTATGGCTTCTCCTTTGCTACACACATTTCTAATGTCATTGTATAACAGATTATTGTGCTCACCGTCTGAATCTGGCGGTCTATAGCATGCTCCTATTATTATGCCTTTTGAATTTTTGTCTGTTATTCTGACCCATATTGATTCGGTTTTATTTTCTTTGTCCAGGTTTAACACCTGGGCTTCAAGACTGTTTCTTATGTATAGCGCTACCCCTCCTCCTCTTCTGTCCTGCCTGTCTTTCCTATACAGTGTATACCCACAAATATTATATTCGTCCCCATCACTCTCAGACAACCACGTTTCTGTAACACCTATCACATCATAGTTACTTGTTAGTGCAGTAGCTTCAAGTTCTAGAATTTTGTTTCTGATACTTCTAGCATTTAGATAAATACATTTAATGGTTGTCTTACCTGAGTTGTTGTTCTTGTTTTGATGCGGTCTCCCTTCTGTTTTTTTGTTGATTTCTCCCCCCTTCCTTTCTAATTTAAATGCTTCTGAACCTGCTCGAGGATCTTTTCTCCGAGTAGACTAGTTCCCTTGTTATTTAAATGCAGTCCATCCCGTCTATACAGATAGTCCTCGTTGTAGAATGTGGTCCAATGATCAAGATAGGTGAAGCCTTCCCGTGTGCACCACGTCTTCAGCCATGCGTTTTGATTAATTATTTCCAGCTGTCCATATGGTCCTTTGCAAGGTGCGGGTAGTATACCAGAAAATACCACAGTTTTGGTTTTCTCTTTTAATTTCCTTCCTAGCTCTCTGAATTTATTTTGCAGGGATTTTGGTCTGTCTCTTCCAATGTTGTTTGTACCGATGTGGACGACTACTACCGGGTCGTCTCCTGTTCGTTCTAGGAGCCTGTCCACGTTCTCAGTGATGTGCTTGACCGAGGCTCCCGGAAGGCAGCACACTGTTGTAGTAAAGGGGTCCAAACTGCGAACTGAACTTGCTGTGTTTCTCAATATGGAGTCTCCAACAATCATGACTTCCCTTCTTTTTGCTGTCTGGTCACCACTGTCAATAGGGTCCTGGATGTTGTTCCTTTCATTCTCTTGTTGTTGGTTCTGCTCCGCCCACCCCAGGATCCAGGTCCTCTTCACCAAAACCAAAGGCTTTGTCATCTGGCAGATCCAGTCCCTCCAGCACTTGTTCTCCAAGATCAACATCCCCGTACGAAAAGAACCTACCTCTAATAGTCAGCTCATCTTCGAAATCCAGACTGGATCCACCTAGGGAAAGGTCAAAGTCTGACTCATATACCCTAGATCCTGACACCCTTCGGAAGAAAAAACCTCCCCTAACTGAGCCTATACGTGGACGTTCCACCTCTCCCAAACCAAAAATCCCACCAAAAGATGGGAAAGCTGGTGACAATGATGAAAACCGAGCTCCCTCTTCCCACGTGGTACAGGAAAACCTGCACAGTGAGGTGGTAGAGGTCTGCACCTCCAGCACTCTGGCATCCAACAATGATGATGGTAATGATGAAAACCCCGATGCCAGAAACATTGAAGAAGGCTCCTCAAAAGTCCACTTCAGCATAGGGAAAGCTCCAGTTAAGGAAGAGCAAGAAACCAGGTCATCCCCCAAAGTCAGCCGTAAGACACCTGGCCGACATGTAAGGCCCAAGAAAGAGAAATCTGGTCCCTTCTTTAAGGGTGAGAATGCACGTCTGGTGGAGCCCGCCAAGCAAGCTATGTCGCCATCAGTAGCTGAGTGCGCCCGTGCAGTGTTTGCAGCATTTCTTTGGCATGAGGGCATTGTTCATGATGCCATGGCCTGCTCATCCTTCTTAAAGTTTAATCCTGAGCTCACAAAGGAGCATGCACCCATAAGGAGCAGCCTTAGCAGCCAGCAAGCCATGGATGAGAAGGAAAACAAGCTGAAGAACAGGCACTCCCTAGAGATCTCCTCTGCCTTGAACATGTTCAACATCTCTCCCCACGGGCCTGACATTTCGAAAATGGGCAGTATCAACAAGAATAAGGTCCTCTCCATGCTCAAGGAACCTCCACTGCCAGAAAAGTGTGAGGATGGGAAGGCTGAAACAGTTATCTACGAGACCTGTAGTCAAACAACCACAAAGACAAAGTCCCCTCTTCCACTGACCTTACAGCACCTCGTGGCTTTTTGGGAAGACATCTCCATGGCCACCATCAAAGCTGCCACCCAGAATATGATCTTCCCCAGCCCTGGTTCCAGTGCCATTCTGAAGAAAAAGGAGAACGAGAAAGATGGCAAGAAATCCAAAAAGGAGAAAAAGAAGAAGGAGAAGGCTGATGTTCGGCCAAGAGGAAATCTCTTTGGAGAGATGGCCCAACTTGCTATGGGTGGGCCAGAGAAAGACACCATTTGTGAGCTTTGTGGAGAATCTCATCCCTACCCTGTGACCTACCACATGAGACAAACCCATCCAGGTAAAGTATGATTTGTACTTATAGATTCTTATTGTCACTTTGGTCCTTTGGCAACCAAGAACAAATACTATTAACTTGCTATAATAATTATAAAGGGGATAACTTTTTTAAGACATAATTTGGTGGGACTGCATCTAGGAATTAAAAGTAGCATGTTTTCCATTTGTGTGTTTCATTTCAATGCATATTTGGTGCAGGTTGTGGTCGGTATGCTGGAGGACAAGGCTATAATAGCATTGGACACTTCTGTGGAGGCTGGGCTGGTAACTGTGGAGATGGAGGAATCGGAGGCAGCACATGGTATTTAGTGTGTGACCGCTGCAGGGAAAAGTACCTCCGCGAGAAGCAAACAGCAGCAAGAGAAAAGGTTTGTTTTTCTTTTAACCTTGCTGATGTTAGATGTACTAATTCTAACAATTTAAGTCTTTAAAATGTATGTTAGTCTTAATAATATAAGCATTCTCACTGGCCCCTTAGTTTTGCCGAAATATTTTTGTTTTCCAGACTTCACTGTAATTACTCTCTGATAAAGCCCATTTATCCTACCACAGCTCTTTTTCATAGTAGCACATGGTTTCCACTCTCTCCTAATGGGACCTCACCTCACATTTCCTATTGTATGTGCTGCTATTTATTGCAAGTGTAATGCTCAGACGGGGCCTCATTTCCCATAACACAGAGTGAACTTACAGCAGTGTGGAAGGAAAAAAATTGCCCATGAATTTTTAATGAAATTGAGGACTGAATCCTCTTTGTATGAATCTAGCAAGTCCAGGTTTCATATAGATAGTTCCTCGGTGTTACTGTTGCATTCAGTATAAACCTATGGCTATTTGAGTTGAGTAGCTTTCTGGCCATCAGGTGAAGCAGTCGAGGAAAAAACCAATGCAAGTCAAGACCCCCCGAGCCCTCCCCACCATGGAGGCTCACCAAGTCATCAAAGCCAACGCCCTGTTCCTGCTGTCACTGAGTAGTGCCGCAGAGCCCAACATGCTCTGTCACCATCCGCCCAAACCCTTCCACAGCCATCTACCCAGCCTCAAGGAGGGTGTCACCGAGGAGATTCCCAACAAGATTGGCTGTCTCTACTTGCAGACTCTCGCACGGTAGGGGACTGCTTCAACCCATATGACTTATTGTTGTGAAACAGTGCTGGTTCATTGCTGTCAAGTGAGTACATGTTTGGATGTTGACATAAAATAGAAAGGAGTGCTTCTCTTTATAACAAACTAGTGTCAGTAAAATAAATATACATGTGAGCTTCCTGTGAAGATCAACCAGCCTTGCATTAGCAGGGGATATAGTCTAATAAATAGCAAGGTTATCTGGGGATGTGAAACAGCTAAGCTTTGCATCATTAACTTAGTAAATTATGAAAATAGCTGACTTGTGTCTACATCCCTGCATTAGGGGAAGTACTTTATTGCAAAATGAAAACAACGGCTTTTTTTCTTGTTTATCCTTCTTTTTTTTTTTTTTTTTTTAAGCAATCCTTAGGTACACCAAAACTCGTCTAATGTTAAGATAACATAAGCAGGTACTATTTTTAAGAATGTGTGGATCCATGAAGTTAACTAAAAAAAACAAATTAATGTGTTGTTATCTGTTCTCAACAATGATACCACATTTAATGAAAGTGAACTTGTAAATTCTGAAAGAACAGATGGTGGAAGATTACTGTGATTGTATTGCATTTTACTGAGTTACGAGTTTTAGTAGTTTTACGTTATCTGTTTTGTAAATAAAATAAGTCAATGTCAGTCCAATAAAATATATTTCCAAAACCGTGATCTTTGTTTATTTCTTGCCTTGTACAGACAACATTCAGAGAATTTTGGTGGATACCATGATGATAATCTTTTCCAAGATGAGATGAGGTACTTGCGATCAACCTCAGTCCCAGCCCCTTATATATCAGTCACCCCAGACGCCAGCCCCAATGTCTTTGAGGAGCCTGAATGCAATATGAAATGCATGCCTCACAGGTACGATATATCCTTTTACCTTTTTGCATCAGTTG
>NW_024475053.1:0-4224 GCF_017654505.1 Polyodon spathula
TGTTGTCAGTGCCTCAGAGTTTCATGCATTTAAATTAAGAATTTTTTCCACTTATCTACACACCATACTCCACACTGTTAAGTGGGAAAGAAAGTTTTTATTGACAAAAAATATATATTAAAAATACAAAACTGAAAGGTCATAATTGGATAAGTCTCCACCCCACCCCCCCCCCCACCCCCCAGCACCCCCCCCCCCCCCTGAGTTAATACTTGGTGGAAGCACCTTTGACAGCAATTACAGCTGTGGAATCATGTGAGTCACTACAATTTAACACAGGTGGAGGCCACTTAACTTTGTGTGTGATTTTGAAGGCGATTGGTTACACCTGAGCTAATTTAGGATTGCTATTATAAGGGGGGTGGACACTTATCCAACCTAGCTGTTTCAGTTTTTATTTTTAATTAATTTTCTACAAAAAAAATTCTAGAATTTTTTTTCACTTGGAAGTTGTGTGGTAGGATGTGTAGATAAATGAAAAAAAAAAAAAATAATTTTAATGCATTTTAATTCCAGGCTATAAGGCAACAAAAGGTGAACATTTTGAAAGGGGGTGTAGACTTTCTGTAAGCACTGTATAATGATACTGTGGTTGGATAGTTTTCACATGAAGGTTTTCACATGAATGCCTCTAGGTCTCAGAAACCCTTACTTGTATTTGTTTAAAATGACTTGAATAGGAGCTATTCCACATGAGGTAAATAAAGCCTCAACACTGATAGATTTAATACTTGTAAAAAGAAATGCCACCCATCTGTCACAAAATAAATGAATAAAGACGTTGCCATGAACCATTTGTCTAATTAACAGGAAGTTTCTTTTTTAGTAAAAAATATGGGTGAATTTAATGGGCACCTCCTTGTGCTGACAGTTACTTTCATCTTATTACAAATGTGCCAGTGTAAATTACATTTGTGGTTGAATAAATGTATTGGTGTATCGCACAAATGTTTTTTGAGGTTTATAGGTTGAAAGTGTATGGAAACTGTAAAAATAATACTGCTGATTGAAAATGAAGTATAAACATGCAGCACTCCTCTTACCCTCTCCAGTGACTCTTGTTCAAGGGTAGTTTATGTATGGTACTTCCATACAGCATCTTGCATATTCCAGTGCTTACATTGTGTGTTTCCGGCTGTTAAGTTGTATATTTTATTTTTGTAGGTTTTGTCCGATTGCATTACTGAGTTAAGACAGCTTGAAACTGAAGCTAAATGTGAGACTGTGGAGTTGCAGAAAGGAGATGCCAAGTCCAATGAAGAAACTCAAGGTGATTTGTTTGACTATGTTAACATTCCTATAGGTCTATATTGTAAAAATATGTCCAATTTATGTAGTATATTAGTGTTTTACAATATGCACAATTTTAAATCAAAATTACTTTCAGGTAAAAAGAATGATGCCATGAAGAACAAGATAAAACAGATGATGGACGTGTGACGGGTAAGTCTGACTTTCTTTCATTGACCAATAAATGTCTACTACTCAATTGTCTCTTTAGTATTGATGTATTCTAGCAAAATAAACCAGATACATTTTGTACAGTAACTTACTATACATTGTCTAGTTAAGGATGCACTTTTTATGTTGCCATTTTTTTGACCAAAGGTTTGTATCTACAGTTACATATTATTGGTTCACTATTTGCTGTGGACTACACACATCTCCTGTTTACACGAGCCACTTTTAAGCTGACCGAGACGGCTTGGGTCTTTTTTTCTTTTTTGTAATGGTCTGTTTTTTGATTTACTGTGAATGCAGTGGTCCCCATACACTCATGGGCAACGCCCCCACTGTCAACATCAAACAGGCACAGACAACAGAAACAGGAAGTTGGCATTCTTACTCTGATAACAACCAAAAATGTATTTGACAGAATGCTGAGAGAGTTTTATAATGTGAAAAAACATTTTATAATTCATGTGGGATAAAAGTGAAACAAGCCTACTTGCCATAAAACTTAGTTAGAAATAATACTTTTCATACATCTACAAACGTAGCCTGTGATCGTATTTTGATACCTATCAATATGAAGAAATGTTTGGTTTTTATGGGTATCCATCTAGAATTAAACAAGTCATTACAGTAAAGTTGCTAAGAAAATGAAAGGTTTCCTTCACACAGTGGATACAGTCTTTTGTTTAAAAGCACTGTGCTTTTCTGCAGGTAGTGCTTGTTTAATTATGTACACCACAGCACTAACAGTTATACAATTTGAAAAATAAAGCTGCAAGCTTGTGGACGTTTTAATCAATTTAAATGTGCAGGCTTTATGTTTTAAATGTGTCATTGTAAGTGTTTTAGCATTCATTTTTTGTCCCAGTCAGAAACAGTACAATTGTTAAATCTTCCCAGTTTGCTGTTGTATTCACATTTGTTTTACGTACAAAACCGTATCGATGTGTTCAGCAAGTTTTAACTGCAGAGTGATTTGTTGGGTGAGTTGGTGCCATTCAATATAAAATAAACAATCTTATGCGCTGTGTTTTAATTCAAGTTGTTATGATCTGCAATAAATGCACTGTGTTTAATTTGGTAATTAAATTATGATTGTGTTGTTATATACTGTTATTTTAACAGCTTCAGAGTTGCTATGGCGTCCGTGAATTGAAGAAAGAAATATAGTCCTCATTTTTCATTCTGGAAATCTGATAACCCTAGATATGTATATATAAAGCACTAGCTTCAGGTCCAGAAGCACTTTACTTTTAAACAAAGGACTGAATTCACCCCCTACAAGGAAATCTTTTGATCTGTATTTTAAATAGTATCATCAACAGTACCATGATGCATTGTTAGTATGTGGTAAATAACCTTGAGTGCTGGGGGAGAATGGACACAATTGAAAGTCACATAGGGGAAAAAGGGGTGATTTGATATGACGTCATCAGGCACGCATTACAGTTCAGGGGTTATGCCTGCGCAGTCTGGGCCAAAACCGTCTCAGGCCTGTGCTCAAGTGTAAACGGGTGGCTCAAATGATAATCTTCTAAGCTGATCGACTCTGAGCCAGGAAGTTGTAAGTGTAAACGTACTAACACTGTCTTGGAATCGTTGGAAACTGAAGTTTGAATATGATCAGGGCAGAAATTATTATTATTATTATTATTATTATTATTATTATTATTATTATTATTATTATTATTTTATTTATTATTATTATTATTATTTTGTTTAATAGACATAGTTTCACAATCAAAATATTTGACTTCCTGAGTTTAGCTAGTATAAGATTTGTGGTAATTGTTTTATAATTAGGATTCCAGCTGTAATCTATGGCTGTTTCATAATACATGTGATTTTTTTTTTTTACATTTATCTTTTTATATAGATAAAGACAACTCTGACAATTGTTGAAGGAGAACGAGACCGATATAAGGCAAAACTACTGGCTGAAGAAAATTCCAGACACCAACTGGAAGGTAGCTTGTATATTTGTTCATGCTGAATGTTTCTACTCTAAACCCATTCTAGAATAGTATTTAAATCCAGACTGTTTTTCAGAGCAAATACAAAAGCTGGAGCATGGTCATGCTTCTTTGAAAAGCGAGAAGTCCCATCTCGAAATTGAATTCAAGACCATGGAACAGAAACTGGACATCATGGATAAGTTGTACCAACAGAAAGAGAATGCACTCCAGCAGTGAGTATTCAAGCATCTGTCTGCTGGTAAATTGTTGGGAGAGGACAGTGGTTCAATTCATTGCCTAACTGTTGCAAATTATATTTGACCCCCTTGAAGAATACCCTTGATTTGTTTAAACAGCATCACAATCGTTTAATACAGTAAATAGGGCTCTATACTGTTTAACGTCAGCCTCAGTTTGTTACATTTAAAAAGGACTACAAACACTTAAACAGTATGTAATGGGATAACTACAGATTTGTATAATATTTGCAACACTTAAAAGGGAATGATAGGAGAATGCTTGCTTCTTTACAGAAAACTAACACAGGAAGAGTATGAGCGTCGTGAAAAGGAGCAGAAACTATCTGAAGTCGATAGCAAGGCTGTGCAAGCACGAGAAGAATTAAAGATTTACAAGCAAAGAATTCAAGAAATCGGGGAGGAATTACAAAAAACAGACCGCTTTTATAAAATTCAGGTATGTTTGTTTCAGAAGGTGTGTTTTTTTTTGTTTGTTTAGTTTTTTTTTGACAGTTGTACAGATCCAACTCGGGATACAATTCTACTATGTAGCTAAAATGGTCCCTTTTTCTCCA
>NW_024475054.1:0-16745 GCF_017654505.1 Polyodon spathula
ATGTATTTCTGAGAAATACACATTTTTATTGGTAATCTGTAAAAAAAAAAAAAAAAAAAAAAAAAAAAAGAATTGAAATGAATTGTGATTTACTTGCTTTTGACCTCTTGCTTGCAATTTATCTACGTTTTTTTGACTGGCTTACCAATTTCTTTTTTTATTTTTATTTTTTTAAGATTGCATCTTATGAAAAGAAAGCACATGAAAACTGGGTAAGTGTTAAATGCCATCCATATCAATTAAACACAATTACTTAATTTAGACAAACACTATGACTAGAAATAATTGAATACTTAAACGTTTGTAATTTCATTTTAAATTAATATTTCTTAATGGTAAAATGGCGTAATACTGACCATTTTGACTTTATTTTCAACAGCTTAAGGCACGAGCTGCTGAAAGGACTTTAGTGGAAGAGAAGAGAGAAACTTCAAACCTAAGACAAAAGTGAGTTGCATCCAAATTGAATTTTGGGAATTCTGTGTGTTTGTAATATCGTTTCACACTAAACGTAATACCCTAAAGCAGTGGTTCACAATCTATGGTCCACGGACCACTGGTGGCCCCCTTCAGTTGGTCCTTTGAAAGCTTACATAATTACTGAAAGGAAGCGGCAGCATAGTTTAGATCCCACTGCAAACCCAAAATGGTAGACCTTAAAAAGTCAGCTACAGAAGCAGGAAGAAAATGCATACATGGAGAATATCTCCAAGTTAAAAAAAGGTCTAAACTCTCCATCATATATAGTTTTGGAGTGTCTAAAATGTATTCTTTACGAGGTAGTTTTCATGCATTGTGCTCATGTGCACTCCACACAGCAATTTGTAAAGTGAGGGATAACACATGACATGGCGTGCGCTGCATCACATTGACTTACGGCAGTATTTGGGTTGGAGGCATGAAGTGAAGCTGAATGCCTTCAGCTAACAAAGCTGTTAATGCAACACAGCGCACAATTCCTGGAGTGTGTTATCACGCTTATAAAACGGATACAATAAAAAAAAAGGAAAGATTTGTTATATATCCTTCCACTTTGGAGGAAAGCAGTTCTTCCCAATCAAGGTTCTATTTGTTGTAAACATTAAACTGGAGGCTTTCAATGTTTCCATTTATTGTAATTAAAATGAATGAAGCCTCCGTGCTGGTCTCAATCTCTCTGTAAACAGAGCTGACATAACCAATGTTAGCCTTGTTAGTGACCAAGCATTTAAAAATGCCAGTCATGTATTTTTGTTGATAATGAAAAGATACAGAAAAGGAGGCAAAGGAAAAGTTGACTATTTCACATTAGAAAAACACATTAATGGCATTTTTAAACACTTGATCACTAACAGGCTATCATTGCGGTTTATGCTGGCACTGTTTACGGAGCAATGAGACCAGTATGGAGGCTAACATAACACAATTTAATAGCCTACTCTAGACCAGCAGAATTACACACTGAAGCATAGAATCTTTTTTTTTTTTTATTTTTTTTTCTCAGTAAATCTGTGTTATTAAAAGTAAAGTAAAAACTTTTTTTAAAAACCCCAATTTTAAAATAACTTTGCCCACAGAAACAGGCCCACCCAGCACATTAAAACAAAGGAAGGCAAACGGTTCTTTTCATATTAGTGATATTTTCCTGTGCGCTTATTTTTCAGTAAGCTATACGGTTTATTGTGTGGTCCGTCGAGATTTAAAAAATAAAAAAATAAAAAAAAATCATCCAGTGGTCCGCGAAGAATACGTTTGAGAACCACTGCCCTAGGGAGAGTGCCATCTGCTACCGTTCTTCACACCAGAGGAAAATCTTATCAAAGTAATTCATTGTGTATCGAGTAATCCTCAAAACAGAATGAATTGCTTTGTGATTTAAAACAAAAGTGTAATAGGTGTAAAATACCTCACTTCCTAGTCAATACCAAAAATTCATACCATAGCAAATACCTAGCATCTACTAAACTGATACTTGCATACATTTTGTCATAAAAAGCATACACTAACAGGGTTTTCAGAATACTGTAATTCACTAAATTTAGCTCTCCACATTGTGCTATTACAAATATCTAAAATATGCCACTGTGCTTGCTGTGGTGTATTTACTATTGAAAATAGCAGAATGAACATGCTGCAATTTGAACTTCGTAGTTTTGTTTTTCAGTAAAAAAAAAAAAAAAAAAAAAAAATGTAACACAGGTCTTCTGATTACAATACATGCTGTCGGATCATAAAGTTGCAGTCCCCAATTCCACACACATTTTCAGCCAGTCTTGTATTGCAGGGGCCTTGATACTCCAAAGTCAATTTGTTGATCTTGTCTTGCTGTGAGCAGAGCTGAAATAAAGCTCTTTCATTGCACTAATGGAGTACTTTGTCAGACACTGCAAGCAGACCACTACTAGTCTAGCACATGTTTAAATTATCCAAAATTGCGCCAGAATGAACCATTATAATAATTTTTTTCAAAAATATGGCGGTGAGGGGTGAAGGCCCCCCCCCCCTACACACACACACACACTTCCTCCATCGGTGTCCCTTACTACCTTCTAAGTGCCACGTGCCTTAAAATTAATTGAAAACTCTGCACTAATAGTGAACTGTAATTAAATTGCTTAGGCTTCTTTCTCTATGAGCATAAGGTTCATTCCACTTTGTTTCTGTTTTTTGTTTTTGCACTGATTATATTGAGGTGTATGTGCTAATAACACAGAAGTCTGCTTTTTGAAGAAAATATTTTTGTTAAATACACTGCAAGTTCTGGACCTGGTCCCTTCTGGGAATGCAACAAGGAGTGATTGCACATTCTCATTATCACTTTACACAGCTGTCAAGTTCAACTATTGGTATCATCCGGTTTAAAAAAAAAATAATAATAAAATACTGGTTAGCAGGCATATTTGTTGTAAGTTCAATCCATGTGTAATGCATTCTTTTGCATTTCTATTATTATTTCTAGGAAATAAGTGTATTTGAAATTATGGCTAGTGAATCATTCTTTCTATTTTCCCCAGACTTGTTGAAGTTAATGATAAACTCAAAGAAATCCAAAGAACTTCCCTAATTAAATCAACCCCTGGCCGCCCAGATAGACAGATCCCACCACCACATAGAGGTAAGATTGGGTTGTTACATTTTCACATTTTCACTAATGAGACCAGCGTTATTTTTTTAAAACTAATATTTTTCCCTTTGTGTTTTTAGGTTCATATCACCTTGATCATATGATATGGTAATTGTATTTTCTTTTTAAAACCAGGCACACTGAACCATAACAACTGCTACGGCCCACCTCCTGTGAGTGGAGGTGACCCTTCCCACCCACCAATGATTGAGGGCCCTGGGCACCCTCCTTCTGCTCCTGTGGGCAGAAGAGAACCCTTCGGTAAGTCAGGTAGTCTAACCAGTAGAATTGTAACCCTTACCATAAAAACTTTTTAAAACTACTTTTTTCTTCCAAATAATTGAATACATTGTAGAGATGCTTCTCTGTATACACAACTGTATATGTTAAGAGCAATTCAGTTTTTCAGTTGGAGATGCCAAATGATAGGCAGAAGGATTCTAAGACAACCATTATTCAAGTTTGAGACATTCACTGCAATGACTGTATTTATAATTATCTAACAAATTGTTTGGTACTTCCTACCTGCTGCTGATCTACTGTTCACGTTCCAAACACAGATCGTGCGGTACTGTAACCCCTGCTTCTAATCTTCATATACGTACAGCACTTGCTCATTTTATTTTCTAAACCAAAAAAGTAGGGTTGCAACCTCTTCCCAAAAGGATTCTTTTTTTTTTTTTTTTTTGCACACCTGCAGGGTATATTGTGTCATTTTCAAAAATGTATTCACCTGGTCCCACCCCAACAAGTTTGTTGAAAATAAATGCTAATTTCCTCCAAATCAAAACATTGCTCAATGAAATACTTAATTCACAATTCAGATATGTAGATGTATATCATTTTAAAATGACATACTGTCCAAGAAGTCCTAAAACTATTTTAAATTCACTTTAAAATGTGTTCATTTTAAACTTGACATTTTTCTGTGGCAAAATTGTTTTTGTCACGTACATTTTGTTAAAAGAATCCATCTTGCATTATGTTAACATTTAATTCCTTTCACAGGTCACATGGATGGTCAATTTGGTCCAAGAAGACCCCCACCTGAAACTTCCACACGATTTTCTGGCCCTGAACGTGGACTTCCACCTCCATTCAGAGCAGGTATGCTCATGCAAGATACTATGCTTTTTTAAATTGATTTATTTTACAGAGAACTGTATTATGTTGGCCTGAATTGTAACTAACTCATAAGTACATTTTATTTATGTTCTAGATGTTGGAGAATGTGCCCCACCATTGATTTCTAGTGGCCCAAGGACTTCCTCGCCTAGCATTCCATTGGATGACTCGGTAAGTCAGCGAGATGGTTTGATAACTAGTAATACAACATAAGTTGTCTCTTCTTGTATCTCTGTCCTGTATTTTTTCTTTCTTCATTCACTTTTTCCTCTTCTGTTCAAAAGCAAATTCCTGTTGAACCTCAGGCGTTATCATCTTCCCCACCAAAAGAACCAGCTACTGTGAGTATACAGAGCAGGGTTGCATGGTGTATGTAACTAATTGTGGGGACTGATATGCTTTATAAAAATGTATGTATTTATATGGGGAGCACACCAGAAATGTGGATTATAACATACATCACTAACGGAAGAGGGCATGGTTCAACAGCTTTTCCCAAGTGCACCTGCTTTGTTTAAATTAAGCCAAGTAATTGATTTTTTTTAATTCATTTTTTTAGATGAACTCTAAAGCTGAAGATGCACCATCATTTCCAGGGGCTCCGATCATGAATTCACCAGTGACCGGTCCTGCACATCCACCACCATCAAAAGGATTTGCCCCTCCACCAATGACCAGACCTCCCAACGGATATGGCCCTCTGCCCTTCGCTGGGCATCCTCTACCTGTCCCAGGCCCTCGCTACAGACCTCCACATCCAGTTAGAGGACCCTATGGTCGCATGCTATATGGACCTGCTCCACCCTGGAGTGGTAATACTTTAAGCATTTTTTGTACACCACATTTATTCATGTGATTAATTAGGCAATGTTTTTTGTAACTGGAATATCTCAGTCATGGCTAATTATTTGTACCAGGGCTTTATAAACTGTAGGTGAATTTTAGTTCATCAAGGATCAGTTTCACCCGTCAGTTGCCATTTCTTAGTGTGATCTGTCTCGTGGTAAAAAATAAATAAATAAATAAATAAAAAATAAAATCCTTTTTGGAAAAGTGCCAGGGAATATAAATGGTATAACCCCAACTTTGAAAGTCCATAAGCATTATAAACAATTTTATAACAGTATATTTAATCTCAGTATCTTTGCATCACAAAATCCTAAAACTTTTTTTTTTTTTTTTTTTAAATATCTCTAGGTTGTGGACCACCTCCACCGCACAGAGACTATTGGCCAGGACCTCCCCCTCCATTTGGCTTAAGGGATTTTGCACCTGGAATGAGAGACTTGCCCTCTGGTTTTCCACCACCACATGGACCTTGGGACTATCCCTTTCCACCCAAAAACATGCTTCCTGGGGCTGTTCCTCCACCAGGCATGAGAGACTATCCAGGCCCACAAGGTCCACCACCACAGATGGGTCCCAGAGACTTCAAAGCAGGCCCCCCAGTACCACAACAGATGAGCCCAAGGGACTATCCTCCAGGCCCTAGTTTGCCAACACAACAGATGCAACCCGGAGACTTCTCAAATTCACAGAATGGGCCATAAATTTCACCTAATGGTGGTATTTTATTCAACTAAGCAGAGCAAAAAACTGTTTCTGTTCTTTTATTTTTAAATTCTGTACAATAGTAAAAAATAAATTCATTATTATACTGATGTCTTGTCAAACTGTGTTTGGAATTCAAGCAAATCTTAAATGAAAACATAGATCACTTCTGTGTGGCCTATTACTGTGCAATACATATTTCAATGCAACAATAGGTCAACATCGAAATAACTTCAGTCAAGTGGCAAGATAGGGAACAAACCTTTAGGTAGTTTTTCCAGAAGTTTTTGAATTTCTATGTCCACGTTAAAATGAATGTATGTATCTTCCTTTCGTGAAACCAAGGGAGTGTCTTGCATATGGTTCAAATCAATCCCATTCAAATTTGTCTGAAAAAATATCTATTTACTGAAAATTAAAACAGCATCACAAAATGATAGTGTTCAGCTACAAATGTTGCTGACTGAAGGTTGTGTCAACTAATTTCAATACAAGTAAACATTATTAACATAGTAATATGGTCTCATGTTGAAGTGGTTTAAATGGTAAACAACAGAGGTGTTGTCTATCAAACCCCTCCAAGTGGGATTTAGTGCCTAGTCAGAGCAAGACTGATCAAGCACCTGTATTCCTGTCCAATTTGAAATTTCATAACTACAATCACCAAAAAGTGTGTAATCTGCATAACAAAAAAATTATAATCTGTATATCAAAAAGTATTTCAAAAACTAACATTTGTTACACGGACAAACTAAGACTGTTTATAAATGTCTAATAAAATAGTATTATTGTTGATTAATATAAACCCTTTTCTTAGAACAGCCTAACAATTGTAGAGTATGTTCTGAATCACAAGCCAAAATATTTAGAAAAAATAAAAGCCACCCTTCATGCTAACGCTCATGTAGGGATCAAAGCATTGTCCAGCATCTGAGTCTAAACTAGTCTATATTAATTGTAAGTAGTGTCATTTCTGGTTCAGAAGGTAACCATGGTAACAAAGTGCCTGACAATGAAAACAAATCATTTTGCATTAGGCAAATAGAATCACAGTTTGCATCAAAAAGTCATTATTTACAGATTACTCGTGCCCCTCACAGCAATACAAGGTTACTAAGATGTCAACCCTAATGACTAATTCATGTTGAAAACAACAAAAAGCATTAGAATATATATTCACAATAGAATTTTTTTTTAGCAATTAATTACATGCATCTCTTAGGTTTAAGGACAAACAAATGTATTCCACAGTATTTACATTATGTACTGCAACAATATACTAAACAGTACGAGAACAAACAGCCAATGCAAGAGCATTCCAAAAAAAATGTATAGCACAATATGAACAATGTTACTATACCTTCGAAAGCTCCGATGAGTGCAACAGGAGGTTAGGAGAGTGAATGATGAAGCTACGTGCAGGACCAACCAAAAACAGCATGAAACAAAACAGTCACATATTACACAGCAGTATTAGTACTGCAACTAAATCAGACATGATATCAATACTGTATTTCTCAATCTTCAATTTAATGCATGCCAGTTAAGATTTCTGAAAGCCTATTACACATATTGCTTGGATCTAGTTCCTAATAGTAATAGCAGTTTAATGTATTTGTTAAAATTGTAATATCTGTGTAGTACCTTCCAACAATTATCTTTAGCAGTCTCAGTGTTTCATTTTTTGATAAATATAATTCTCTCCAATTTGGAATGTCCAAGAATTTTTTTTGGTGACTCAGCACAGCCAGGATGCAAACCTGAGCTGTATGACTCACCCTGCACACCACACAGCTGTGCTTTTACCAGGGGAGCCACTCGGGGGACCCCAGCAGTTTTTAGGCAACCATTTTACTGTATTTTCAATAATGCTAAAGCTAGAGAAAATCCTTACCTCAACAACAACCACTTTAGATCCCTTGTGAATAATAATAATAATTTTACCAGGCACTCTTGTGGTGAAGGAATCTGGTGATCCTGCTCCAGCATCCTCCTCTTCCTGTAACTAAATTCTCTCCTCACCAAGTGCTAAAATCTTCCTTTAAATAAAAGGAAAAAAATTCAAATGCATTATATATTTTTTGCAATAAATACAGTTTATACCTCTGTATGAAAAGCCCACACTTTGCTTATCCAGTCTACTTTAATGATTAACAGCCCAGTGCCTGGAGGTTACTTTTTCAAATGATAATGGTCAGTTTTGGTGATTTTTCTAGTCTTTCTATAGATGCTAAAACATAATGCACTTTTGCACCCTAGACACTTTTTGATTTTGGGGAAAGTCAGGGCAGGTTTGTACACTTATGTAATTCATTATCAAAGTAGTGATAATGAATGCAAGCGATGCAGGTAAGCATTTAATAGCAACTTTTAAAGTTTCCCTGTATGTTTTCTATGATCCCACAGTGGATCACTGTATTGCACTGAGTTTTGTACACTTCCACTAGTGACCTCTGTTATGTGCATAAATAAGCCAGAAATAACTTCATTTGAGTCTTACCTGCAATGCAACAAAGTATTACAAATATATATTTAAAAACAAATGTAAAACAGGTGACTAATCTTAAAATTACCTTACAGGGACTGGCTGAACATTAAAAGGAAAATCTTTGCTAAAAGTCAGAATATTTAATGACTGTTGATAAAGAGAAGACACATAAAATGAAATTTAAGGTTTTTTGACTGTACATAAACTACATTATAAAGTAATCTATACATTGATCACACATCTCGGTTGCACCTGTGTCCTGTCAATCAGAAGTAGAGAAACAATTGGGAACACACTGATCGCTATGGCAATTCTTAATAAGGATGCCAGGTTAACCTTCAATATTCCAATCAAAAGCTGCCCAAGAACTCTGGTCAGAACACCTTACCCTCCCAAAAGAGACTCTCGTTACACGCTGCCACTCTGTCTATTGCTGTACCATTAGGGTGGTGCGATTCCACTGAATATCTATCCCCAACATTGTATTGCTGCATCATTTAAAATAGCGTTAAAAAAAAAGAGAAATTTCAAAAAAGGACGCCAAGATGAGTTTTTAAATAGGACAACATCATCATTTGTAAACTGGAAACACTAAATCATAAGATATGGCAGTTGTAAAAAATAAAATGAATAGCAATTTACCAAATGTTTAAACTTCATTTTTTTTGTTACAATGTTTTTATTATGCTGGCTCTGTTTTTGTAATGTAATACTTGCATACAGTTCAGTTTAAAAAGTACATACTAGGTTCCAGTTTTTCCAAATCTTCCAGCTTGAACTCTTCAGGATGGGTGGACTACATTAAAGGAAACAGAAAGACAATACATCACATACATCACCCCCAATAATGCCATTCTGTACTGGAAACAAACTTGTTTTATGTGACAGTCATTATTCAGTCTTACTACAGTACAGGAAGTGGCTAGTAAAAGGGTACAGCTTTAATCTAAAGCACTGTATGTGAAAAACAGCATATATGCTAAGGGCGGGAACCTCTAATACATTTACAATCATGTATTTATATCTACAATGACTGTACCAATTTGTTTCTTCTGATTTTGCAAATTAAAAAAAAAAAGTCAAAATTAATCTGACACATACCTCCAAAGCTGCACTCCGCAATTCAAGGCATGTTGCAACTTTCCCTAATGTTTTCTGCAAAGAGAGAAAAACATAAATCCCAAGACTGATGTAATTATACATGTATAGAGCTGTTTTAGGGGTTGTGGTCTATTTTCTTTGAGGGCATGTACGCACATCCTCTGTACTGGGAGATCCTTTGAATCTCCCCGAGAACTGTTTCTATGCTATGTTACAGTGAAACTGGAATGCATCCGTTTACTTGGTGGCTGCCCTCACTCACTGTCAGAGGTTTATTGGCTGGTAAAAGCAGGGAAGCATTTAACAGATTTGTTTATTTTTATTCTTCAAAGCACTGTTTAAAAAAAGATACAGGGACACAAGTAGTGTAATCAGAAATAAAGTAGCCTGATTCTTATTCTGTATTTATCTTTACAAATGTGTACTTGTTTGTATTATATGAAGAACCTTAGCAGTGCATGTGTAACAGGTAGCTGTCACCTTTGGCTATCTTCTTCCTGGACTACACCACCTGGTGGTTGGCTAGTGAGCACCAACTCACTGGGAAATACTCCCCCTAGTAGTACTACACAGAAGACTTCACACTCAGGTAAGTACCAATTACTTCTAAACACTTTCTTTTCTCTACGCAGGTTCCTTTCAATCCGGGGTCCACACACCAGATGCGCAACAAAGAGGCACGCAACTGGCAAATAGTAAAAGAACTTTGATTGCGGTAGAGAAATCTGAATATTTAAACAATACTAAAAGATGTTAAAAAGCCAGTCGGAAGCAGCCCCACAATGGAACCGGAGCCGAAGGTCACGCAAAAGCTTTTATCGAAGATGGTCAAGACAACAGGAACCACAGTCCGGAGTCCCTCCACAAGCAAGAAAGTGCATCGCCTCGTCTGGATTGGCTTCTGCTGCGCTGCCAGTCTCCCAGAGCCTCAATCACCACTGCAGTCCCCCTGGGAGAGAAGATAGGGAGGAAGGAAAACAAGAGCAAGAAGAGGAAAAGAATATAGGGAACTGGGTAAGGAGTAGTTCACACCTATATAAAAATGGGTCTCGCCGTGGAATCAGGAACCTCCGTCTCCAGTAAACGTGTTCCTTGTATATTCTATGGGGTGCGGTGCAGTTGCAATCGCGGAAGATCACCACAAAGCAGCAGACCATCAGACAGGTCCCGCTGTGCAAAAACAAACCTTCCGAGAAAATATCCAAGTGAAATATCACTGAGAAGCAGAGAACACCAGAGGGCGCCCCAGACACAAAACAAGTAGTCAATAGCCAGTGCTTCCCTTACGTTAATGCGTCTCAGCAAATAAAACTAAAACAAGGAAAGTATCAGTCCAAACACACAACATATATATATATATATATATATATATATATATATATATATATATATATATATATATATATATATATATATATATATATAATCAAAATAAGGAGTATAATAATTTCGATGAACTAAGAAAACCAGTTCAACTGCAATAAAAACAGCACCCCAGCCTCGCTACCTTAGAGAACATTCCCAATTCCACCTGCAGCGTAATCAGGCTGTATTGCGTTTATACGCCGAAACCCGCTTCTTTATTTGCTGTTATTCTTTTAGTTATAGTCAGCTCGATCCCTATACCTAGTTCTCTTTTACCTCTACTGCTCAATCTGTCCCGTCCTTTTCCTGAGTGAGCTTTGAGTTTTGTCTCAGGACAAAGCAATTACATATTAATATTTATGATAAAAGTATTAGACACAAATATTGTACAAAAAAAAAAAAAAAAAAAAAAAAAAAAATTTAAAAAGTTATAAATTAAATGTAAGGCTGTAATTGCCAAATCAAGAGGGGAAAATAGCTTTTCGAATCAGATCTCTTCCCTTTGATCAAATGAAAAATACTCAGTTTTGTACAGAGAAACAGCGCCCCCGCAACAGTAGAAACCTACCTTTTGATCTTCTGTTAAATCTAAAGAATTGGATGACTGAACCTCTTTCTGTAGCTGCCTTGCTAATCTAAATAAAAACCACAAACAGTTTGTATTAATAAAGTGTCGTATGACAGCTATGGTGGATTACTCCATCACAGTACAACATCACTGTCATGTTTCCAACACACGATACCGACTACGTTGCCAGTTCAATTAAAAATGTTATAGATTTGTGATGGTAGCAGAGGGAGGTATATGATCTGAAATATCTGCTCTGTATAGTAGTACAGTAAACTAAATAAATCTCCTTAGTTACAAATTGTGTTTTTGTTTTGTGTTTGTATTTATGAAAAGCTAATGTTTACACACTGGTTAAAACGGTAACCAGTTTTGGTCTTCTCTTTTCTAACAATAAAACCTTGTGCAATAAATAGCTCATGCAGCAAGGAAGTTCTGTGAACCTATTCAAAACCTAAAAGAAGTTACAAGAGAATCCCAAAATATATATATGTGGTCTGGCTTACTTTCACACTGCTTTACTGCACTGGGACTATCTGAATGGAAACTTAAAAGCCAGTGTGTTCACCCAGTAGCTAAAATGTTTCTATTTGCTAATTGCTATGTATATTGTACTGGAATATAACCCTTCAAAACTGTTTTTTGTTTTCTTTTTAATCAGCAAGTCTGTATCATTAGTTCCTTTTGAAAAGTTAATGTGATCAGAATAACCTAATCAAAAACCACTGTAATTACTATACTGGACTGTGGATCAGGGTAAACAAAATAACCACCAAGCAAAATAAATAAATCAAATAATTTTTTTTTTTTTTAAAAAATAACAATATAAATTTCACACTAAAGCTGAAAAAGGTAGCATGGGTTAGACATATAGAATTGAAACACCTGCTATCAAACACTTGTGTAAATGATCTGTTTACAGATTAAAAGTGTCTGAGGAAAATAAAAAAAATGAATGAAAGGCTAAAGCTAAGCAGGTAGGACACACATAGGAATTGTGTTTTATTATGGACACTGTACCTTCAAGCTGTTATTTGCTATTTTGTTTTTTTAAATAAGTTTTGACTTATCTAGCATACAAATTAGAGTCAGTGGGTCAACAATATCAACTTTCACTTCATACTGGTCCGAAAATGTATATGTAGATTATGTGGGATAATACACTTGTTTA
This sequence comes from Polyodon spathula, assembly GCF_017654505.1. Classification (NCBI taxonomy): domain Eukaryota; kingdom Metazoa; phylum Chordata; class Actinopteri; order Acipenseriformes; family Polyodontidae; genus Polyodon; species Polyodon spathula. Next base: position 12,473 of record NW_024475054.1, read on the forward strand.
TATGTGTGTGTGTGTGTGTGTGGTGTGTGTGTGTGTGTGTGTGTGTGTGTGTGTGGGTGTATGTGTGTGAATTGTGTGTGTTACTCTATTTATAAGAAGGCGTTTATGCGTGGGTTGCAAATGTAAACACAAAACGCATTAAACTGGTTGAGTTAATTTTCTCTGCTTGCATGATCTATACTATTGGTTAATCATGTAATTTAATTTCCTTGTATGTCATTTCTGCTATATATATATATATATATATATATATATATATATATATATATATATATATGCATGCTGTGTTGGAGAGAATCAAGAGGTCAGAGCGCAGAGAGGACGGGCAGGGCTGCGACGTGCTCGGGAGTTTATAGAATGAAAGTGAGAAAATTGATTGTTTGTTTTGTGGGTCGTATAGAAACTGAATTGTTTGGGTTGAGATCACCCTTGAAGTCTGCTGCCACTGTCTTTGCGATTCCTCACTCTCGGCCCCTCTGTCTACTTATCAATCAATTGTGAATTTGTGCTCTTGTCTAGTTATGTATTTATTATTTGTTCTAAAGTTTGTATTAAACATTGTATACCCTTTTAACCATAGAATACACTTTATTTATGACGTTTAACCCTAATTGTTAATGCAGCTTGTGTCAGCTGTTCCTACACTGTATTTACTAGTAGTAGTCTGTTATTGTGCAGTATTATTCTGAGCAATTGTTTGGTTGAGTTTGTGTGGCTTACTTTATTTTGTTTATTTGTGTTTCACAAGATTCAGAGTTCTTTTATTTGTTGTTTTGCGTGATTTCTGTGGCACTAGAATTATTTGTGTTTGTTCACTAGTTTGTGTTTTTGATTTGTTTTCTTTTGCACCTTCCCTGTGGGTTGAGCAGAGCTGCCTCTCCAGCCCCCACCCTCCTGGTACAGCTGTGACTGGTAATGATCCCCCTTGTGAAAATTGTTTTATAGAAAATTGTGAAATCTCTATAGTTTTAGGGGGGTTGACAAAATCTCTATAGAATTCTATATAAAATTTTGGAATCTCTATAGTTATATGAATGTTGAGGAAACATCTATAGAAATATATAGAGATTAACATAATTTATTAGTTCTACAAAGAATGTCAGATCTCCATATACGTTTTTTTATAGATTGCAGTTTGATTAAGTATTAATGAAAAAAAAAAAAATATGCGTACTGACTCCCACAGCTAAATCACCTGCACGACACTGAGGTGTCAGGGGAAGCGGGACACAATTATTTATTTATGCATCTCCTCTCTGAATATCATTACATATACATCATTATAAATATAATTTAATTCTAAAATATAATGATATCATTTATTTTCTGTGTATATCTATGTTTTAAAAATAACATTAGAAGAAGAAAACCACAACCCAATTGTTTAGATGCCGTTCTGCCACTGGCACCAGTTCATTCTCACTGGGTGAAATGGGAATAACGACCGGCGCGTGCAGAGGCGTTTGCCAGGCAGGTAGATTTATTTATTTATTTATTTATTTATTTATTTATTTATTTAAATAGCTCGAGCTCAGAGAGGTGATCAACGGCAATCTGAGGTAAGAAATATTACATTTTCTCAGACTTTAGTTGTAACCAAATTCTAATAACATTATAATAAACTAAGACAAGACATTTTATTCAAATATGTCTACATTAACCCAACAGGAAAATGTGTTTTTATACTATTAACTTGTTACTGTTTATTTCTCATTAGCGATTATTTTTTCCTGTCATTTCCAGTTGAAACCTCATAGTTCTTTCCCATTTCCCGTTACTTTATCTCTGTGGTTTTCTTTAATTTTCGTTGTTTTTTATATATTTATAATTTGTTGTATTATCATTGTTGTTATCATTATTTTTGCCGTTTAGTACACTGCCGGAAGCACTTGTGTTTGAAAGTGACAGCGGCGGTCTAACAATAAGCTAGCAATTTAGCTGCAGCATAGTCAGGGATAGTACAAAGCTATTTCGATGTATATCTCCCGTTTCATTTTTCCGCGGGAGCCGTAAATTAAATATAAAGTTTAAGACGATAGAAGTAAAACATACATACTGTAAGAACTACTATTGTTAGAGTATTCAAAACTGCTGAGTCATGAATTGCAACCATAACTGAGAACTGAGCTAAGAATAAATACAAGACGATCATTAAAAAATATATATGTACATTTAAACATGTTTAACTAAAGCGGTTGCTTTATTAATTAGACATAAATATACAAAGTATTGTAATAATAGACACATTTTAATAGTGCCTAAAAAAAGGATATGAAACAGACTTCAAACTATAACAAGCTTCTTAAAGAAATACATATTTTTTAATTGATTAATTGATAGATACAGACAATGTTATTTCTCCCCTGCATTGGTGAGTCCCAGAGCGCTCGCGGAGTTGTCACTTATGCACCTGTTATCGGTGATTAAAGCCTGGTTTTCAAACAAACTGATTGTATTGTTATAAGAGAAATGTGTTTTTAAAAAGTAATGATAATGTAATCCCCAAGGTACAGACAGTGAGTCCCAAACTTTAAATGTGTTACTGTTGTTTGTAGGTAAGAACTGAACTTTATTATGAATATATTGTGTTATTATGTTTTAAGCATTGATAATATTCATTGTGGCATTTGTTTAATTATTAGTTTTAAAATGAGGCCACAAATGTAAAACGTCAAGAAGTTCAATTGGCGTTGCAGGAAAGTTGAAGGGAGGCTTCAGTTGTGAGTGACTGTTTTGTAAGCATTATGAATGCTTATTCACTACTGCTACATCCCATTACAAAATCGACTTTTTCTGCATATTTGTAATGCAAGTCTGTGAATGCGTGAGAGTATATGTGTACATTTGTTTTAAGTACTCGCAAAAAGGACTACTGAGACACTGACATCAACTAGTCCTCATCAGATTTAATTCGCCTGGGGCAAGCGTGAGTTTCTGACCCTGAATTTGGTAACCCTTCAGTGCTAGAGACCCAACAATGACCTTTACAGTGCATTGCTCTGCATGTCGATTTAAACTAAATAATTTCTAAACCAACCAGATAATCCTTTCACCTTTCTCTCTTTCTCTCTTCTCTCTCTCTCCTCTCTCTCTCTCTCTCCAGGCGTTCTCTCTCTCTCTCGTGGAGGATTGTGGGAAGGGCTTGCAGAGAGGTGGAGCGCCGGTGCGGTAGGACCGGGAAATTTAAAACTTTATTTATTTATTTATTTATTTATTTATTTATTTATTTTGTTTGTTTGTTTGATAGTTACTTAGTTGTTCTTTTTGTGTGTTTGTTTGTTCGTAGGTTAGTGGTGTGTGTGTGTGTGTGTTTGTTTGTTTGTTTTGAGGGTGTTTGGAGATCCCGTTATGGGGTCTCGTTCAGGAGGGCTGGGGGCTCTCACCCGCCGACACGGGGTCCGTTGCCTGCCTGACCCCGGGGTTTCGGTGGAGGAGTGCCTGCTGGCAGTAGGAGAGGTGGTGGGGTTTGAAAATATTATGTCGGCGTCAAGAATGAATAAAGTGCTGGTAATATTTTTAGTGGAGGTGTCTCTGGTACACAAGCTGGTAGAGGAAGGATTTACAGTAAAAGGTGAATTTGTTCAGGTTTCCCCTCTAGTAACCCCGGTTACGAAAGTTATTATTTCTAATGTGCCTCCGTTTTTAAAAAATGAGCAATTAGAAAAGAATTTAGCTCGTTTTGGTAAACTGGTGTCCCCGATTAAGGGAATCCCGCTGGGGTGCAAAAATAACAGTGTTAGGCACGTCATGTCGTTTAGAAGGCAGGCGTTTGTCTTACTAAATGATCCTAACCAAGTCATTAATGTTGCCTGGAATTTTAACGTGGAAGGGATGAATTGTGTGGTGTTCGTCAGTTCCGAAACGATGAGATGTTTTTACTGTGGAGAACAGGGACACCAGAGGAAAGGCTGCCCGAGAAAGGAGGCTAGAGCGGAGACAGGGCAGGATCAGGGCGATGCTGGCGGGGAGGAAGTCGGAGGTGTTGGGGGTGAGCGGGAGGAAGAGTCGGCTCCTGCACCGCAGCCGCAGAGCGAGCCCGTGCTGACCGAGGAGGGGGCGATCCAGAAGGAAACCGGAGCAGAACCACCAACACCACGGCCTCGCACAAAGAGACCCAGCCGCAGCCTGTCACTGACGGGTTCGGAGGATAATACCGCTACTACTGAGAATGGTGAAGAATCATTCAAGGTAGTAGCGAAAAAGACACGATTTCAACGGAAGGCTGCAGAGCTGCCGGATGGCAGAGCGCAGCCAGTGCAGAACTCCGAACCCG
>NW_024475055.1:0-5000 GCF_017654505.1 Polyodon spathula
TGCTGACAGGGAGACTGCGGGCTCCAGGCGGGGCGTCAGTCCCTCCCAACGCGGAGGAAGAGAGCACAGCGCAGGGTGAGTCTGAATCTCAGCCGCCTGAAATAGTGACGGCTGTGGCAGAGACCGGTGTCGAGGAGTCGGAGGGAGCTGCGGAGGAACGGATTCTCGGGGGCGAGCGAGAGGACAGCGCGGATGAGATGGAGGGGGAGCTCTCTGACTCCTCGCTTATGTCAGACATCCCTGATAGCCAACCCGTCAGTAAGAAAAAGTTATACACGCTTGAGCAGGTAAATGATTTTATGTTAGAAACAAAAGGGAAAAGGGGAGTAGAAATAGAGAGTTTTTTCCCTGATTTAAGGTTATTTCTCCACTCCACTCACGTTATCACAAGGAAGGCAACAACAGAAGAATTTGATCAGCCAAAACGTTATAGATTAAAAAAAATTGTTCAGAAAATTAAAAAGGATCTTAAAAGTGGTTCAAAATCTCTTGTTTAAAAATGGCTGTGTTTTATGAAACTTCTTTTATTACTTGTTTTAGTGTGTTAGTTTTTTTAGCTATGATGGAAAGGTGCGTTTTTATTTCTTTTAATCTAAACGGCTGCAGACAGTCTTTTAAGAGGGCGCAGCTAGTCGGGTTTTTAGAGCAGAAGCAGGCGGGGGTGGTGTTTCTGCAGGAAACGCACTCGGATCAGGAGAATGAGGAGGCGTGGCGAGCGGAGTGGAAGGGGCTGTGCGTGATGAGTCACGGCGCTAGTACTAGTGCAGGAGTAGCCGTGCTTTTTAAACCCAGCCTGGGGGCAGTTTTACTAGATATGGATGAAATCGAGAAAGGGAGGATTTTAAAAGTAAGAGCTAGGCTGGGCAGTACAGTATATGTTTTTATTAATATTTATGCCCCCAATAGAGGGGGGGGGAACGAATTTTATTTTTTAAGAAATTAAAGCAAGCTCTTTTTAATATTAATAATAATGATGTGGTGGTAGTAGGAGGAGATTTTAATTGTACTGTTAATTTTAATATTGATAGAAATAATGATGAACCACACCCTCAGTCCTCCAGAGAGTTGGCTGCATTGTTAGAGTCCAGTGACCTGGTTGACATATGGAGATGCCTGCACCCCAGTTCAAGACAATACACCTGGTCTCAGTATCACACAGACTGTGTATATAGAGCAAGACTAGACCGGTTTTATACTTCTAAAAACGATTTAAATAAATTTATCAAAGCAAGAATCATCCCCAGTAGTCTCTCTGACCACCACTGTCTATTAATTACAGTAATAATTCAATCAGAACCCCACAGAGCATCTTACTGGCATTTCAATGTAAAATTATTACAAGATGTAAAATTTAAGCAACAATTCAAACTTTTTTGGATAATTTGGAAAAAAGAAAAAGCACAATATAAAGATTTAAGACAGTGGTGGGACATTGGCAAAATACAAATTAAATGTTTTTGTCAACAATATACTATAAATGCAACCAGGTCACTGAACACAGCCGTGAGAGAACTGGAGTCCAAAATCCTCCTCCTAGAGGAAAGTTTAAATTCAGAATTTAAAGAACAGACCCTGGAGAACCTAAAGGAGCAGAAAATCGCGCTGGGGAGCTTGCTGAAGGAAAGAGTGAAGGGGGCGATTGTGCGTTCCAGATTCATGGAGTTGAGAGACATGGATGCCCCCACTAGTTTCTTCTTCAACCTGGAGAGGAAGAGAGCGGACAGTAGACAGCTGTGTTGTATCAGGACTCCTGGTGGGAAAGAACTGCACACCCGGGAGGAAATCAGCAGAGAGGCGGTGCGTTTTTACAAGGAACTTTATAATAAAGAACTGTGCAACATAGAGGACACTGAGCGGCTGCTCCAGGGGTTACCCAGCCTCAGTGAGAAGGAGCAGATTCAGCTGGACGCACCGCTGACCCACCAGGAGATGACCGCCGCTGTCAAGCAGCTCTCCAGCGGAAAGGTTCCCGGGATCGATGGACTGCCAGCAGAATTTTATAATAATTTCTGGGATATAATGGGGGAGGATTTGCTCCAGGTTCTGAGAGAGAGCCTCAGCCACAAGGAACTGCCTCTTAGCTGCCGTAGGGCAGTGGTTACACTGCTGCCCAAGAAGGGAGACCTATGCCAGCTTAAAAATTGGAGACCTGTGTCAATTTTATGTTCTGATTTAAAGATTTTATCCAAAACAATCGCTAATAGATTAAAAAGTGTTATTGGAACTGTAATACATATGGATCAAACATATTGTATACCGGGTCGCTCTATTTTTGATAACTTGTTTTTTATTCGAGATTTTTTAACTGTAAGTGATATTTGTGATTTTAATGTAGGAATGGTCTCCCTGGATCAAGAGAAGGCTTTCGACAGAGTCGACCACACCTACCTCTTTCATACACTGGAAGCCTTCGGGTTCGGTCCTGGTTTTATTTCTTATATTCGGCTTTTATATTCCAACATTTTTAGTATTTTAAAGATCAACAATGGGCTGAGTCAGCCCTTCCCAGTGTGCAGGGGTATAAGGCAGGGCTGTGCCCTGTCTGGTATGCTGTATTCACTGGTTATAGAGCCCCTGCTGCACCTGCTGAGGGTCAGGCTAGCTGGATGGACAGTGCCCTCCTCGCCCTCCACACCCTCCTCTGCCACAGTGAAGGTGTCTGCCTACGCAGACGATGTGACTGTGTTTGTGAGTGGGGATGCAGATGTCCAAGCGCTGCAGCAGACTCTAAATGAGTTCCAGAGAGCATCTTCTGCCAGAGTAAACTGGGCAAAATGTGACACCTTCCTGTCAGGCAGCTGGGATGAGGGCACCCCTCCTTTCCTGCCTGAGGGGCTGAAATGGAACAGAACAGGTATTAAAGTGTTGGGGGTGCACCTCGGAACAGAAAACTACATGAAAAAGAACTGGGAGGGTTTGTTGGACAGGGTGAGGGGGCGGCTGCAGAGGTGGAAGGGACTGCTGGCTCAACTGTCCTTCAAGGGCCGGGTGCTTGTTATTAATAATCTGGTGGCCTCTAGCTTGTGGCACAAGCTGGTATGCCTGGACCCACCCCAGGGCCTGGTGAAGGAGATCCAGAGAGTGTTGCTGGAGTTCTTTTGGAGCGGGAGACACAGTTTGAGGCCGGCAGTCCTCTACCTCCCTAGTGATGAGGGGGGGCAGGGGCTAGTCAGCATTGCCAGCAGGGTGGCAGCCTTCAGACTGCAGGCGGTTCAGAGACTCCTGTACACTGAGGAGGAGGCTCATTGGAAGAGGCTGGCCTGTTTCCTTCTCAATAGATTTGGGGGGCTGGGGTTAGGAAAACACCTGTTTTTAATTGAGAACACCAGTTTTAGTAAAGCAGGACTTCCTCCTTTTTATCAAAGTATTTTAAAAGCCTGGCAGCTGGTGAGGGTGGAAAGGGATGTGGAGTCCTTGACAGGGCAGGACCTGTTTGAGGAGCCCCTATTTTTTAATCCACTCTTTCCAGTTAAGTTCCTCCAGTCGATGACGCTCTGTGCCAGTTTTTTAAAAGCAGGTGTAACCAGGATGGTCCACCTGTTAAACCTTGAGCTCTCCTGCTGGCTAACTGCCTCCCAGCTAACTGCACAGCTAGGCTGGCACTCAGAGAGGCTTGCAGAAAGACTGATGGGTGAGTTGAGGGGCTGCCTCTCCCCGCGGCTCAAGGCAGTCCTGAGGGAGGAGTTGTCCAGAGGCACAGAGCAGAGACAGCTTTCCTTATTTCCAGGGATGATCGTGTCACCAGCAGTAGGTGAGGAAGGTGAGGGCGGTGGAGAGAATGGAGGGACTGCTTAAATTGCAGAATGTGGAGGAAATTATCTTTCACACAATGAATGGAAAACATATATACAAATTGTGTGTTAAAGCCACAGAGTATAGTAGGCTAAGGGGTCTGGTAGACTCTAAGTGGCGAGCTTACTTGACTGTAGAGGAGGGGCACAGGCCGGTGTGGAGGGTGCTGTACAAGCCGCCTCTCGCCAAGAGAGTGGGGGACCTGCAGTGGAAGATTCTACACTGCATTGTGTCCACAGGCAGGTTTCTCCATAGAGTGGACCCCAGCATCAGTGAGCAGTGCGCTTTTTGCTCAGCAGAGGAAACTCTCTTTCATGCCTACAGTGAGTGTGAGAGGCTGCGGCCACTTTTTAATTTACTGCAGGGAATCCTGAATAATTTAGGGGTCGTTTTTAGTAAGGAGCTTTTTATTTTTGGGGTTCTATACAGTTTTAAAATGAAAAACAGGTGTGTTCTTATTAATTTTTTAATTGGACAGGCAAAATTGGCTATTTTAAAGACAAGGAAAAATCAACTCTCTGGTTCTGGACTGACCAGTTTAGTGGTTCAGTTAGTTAGTTCAGGGTGCTTGTGGTCAGCCAGATCAGAGTAGAGTTTGAGTATTTTAAACTGGTCAGTAACCTGGAGGACTTTCAGGAGAGGTGGTGTGTGGGAGACGCCTTGTGTGCTGTGAGTGAGGAGGCGGAGCTCCAGTTTTTGTTCTAATTTTATTTAATTTTTGTTTTACAGTATTTTATTTTGGCTTTTATCTGTTTTCAACAAAGGAAAAAACACTGTTTAATATTGATTTTTTTAATGATCCTTTTATTTTGTTTAAAATCTGTTTTTAAGGAGAACACGATGTATTTTAGGTCGGGCAGTAGGAATCTTAACTTTTGTTGTGTTTTACCTTTATTTGAATTTTAATGGATTTTATTTGGAAAATTTAAATAAAGGATCTTAAAAGTCAAAGTCTCTCTCTCTCTCATTCTCTCTCTCTCTCTCTCTCTCAGCATAAGTTCAGTATAAATCCAGCTCCTAAAAGGTTTCTAAACTATGTATTTTCCTACAGGCTTCCTACTTTCTCTGGATGGTACAGCACAAGTAAACAAGCTGCACTTCATTCAGAATTTTAAATGGACTGACACCTTGCAAGGGAGCACTCCAAGGTAATACCTGAGTGATGAATTGTCTGTTGCTGCATATACATAAATTACTTCTCTCTGGCA
>NW_024475056.1:0-2500 GCF_017654505.1 Polyodon spathula
GTATATATATATATATATATAATAGTAGATACACACACACACAGTGCCGTGAAAAAGTGCCTCCTGTCTGATTTTGCACATTTTTCACATTGAATTTGGTCAGATCTTTTTGTGGGTTGTAGTAATTTTCCTTGTCAGGGTATGACTATCTCTTTCTTGTAACTTTTTTTTCCTCATCAACAAAAGCAAAACTTGCTACAAAAGATTTTTCTCACAATTATGTGTTTTGACTACAACTGTGTATGTGTGTTTGTGTATATAGAGGTCAGCACGGGTAGAAAATCAGGAAGCAGGTACCTGCCGTGAAAAATACCTGGATAACCAGGTCTTTTTCCGGTAATGATTTAAAGAAAAGAAAAAAAAGTCTCTTGCTCTGTAGACTTGAGTAACCTTTTTCAGTGGTGGAAACATTGAAATAATAATAACAAAATCTCAGTTTGTATAGTTATGTTAAATGTGATTCATACACTGGATTCTTTGCGACATCTATTGGCCATATTCAGTTGTTGTTAATTTAATGTTGTACTTGTATTGATTCATGGTGATGCAATGGTTCCAGTAATAGAGGTTTTATTTATTTTCTCAATCAGAACACAGCGTAGTTTACACAAAACAAAAGTATATGCAAGGAGTATGTCTTGCTGCTCTTTCTCTTTCTATCACTTTTCCTGTTTACCTGTTTTTGTCACATCTGGTTTTTCTAACATTATTCTCCCTTTAGCAATCCCAATAGTCCAAAACCAAACTTAAAGGTGCAGTCCTCCAAATCTGATAACGTAAAAATGTCTTACATTAACATGGCATCCAAGCAAAGCATTATGATTGTTTTTCTAATGCTGATTTAATCTTGTACTTGGCACCTTATGCATCTTGTAGTGCGTATGCATTTTCTTAGTAAATCTACTTCATTAAAATCAAATTCTTTATGGTTTTCTGTCTGTTTTCTGGGGAGCACCGCTCACAGTACATTAGTTATTTGTTTACTTATTTTACCTTTTTTAGTAAGAAACTATCTCTGCATAATAACTGTAGATAAAGCTTCTGTATTGGAAGCCACACAGCTGTTGTTGTTATTATTGTTATTATTAATGGATAAGTAAGAGTTATCACTGACTTAAAGGATGTTGGTATGATGTTTTCATTTCGATTTTGTTCCTGGGAAGAATAATCACGCTGTTATTATGAGGTGTACTTGCTGCTAATACAAAGCTTGCTTTAATGTGGTCTTTATTACGCCGGCTGGAGGCCCCCACATACAACTGCATTGTCACATTTTCTTTAAATTGACAAATTAATAATTAATACCTGGGTAGTAAAAAGAGACCCGGGTTTGGGCCAGGTAATTTAAAACCTGACGGGTACATGGGTTTTCGGATACCCGTGCCGTACTCATAGATGGATGTATGGATGGATGGATGGGCTTCAGTGAGTTAAAGGAAAATAATTCCATCTCTGGTTTATGTGACGTCATAAACTATGAGACTGTTAGGTTGAGTAGTTTGTAAACTGTCACAGAAACCCGAGATGGAATTATTTTCCTTTAACTCGCTGAAGCCAGTCTATTATTTTTTATAAAACATGGATATTATGTGTGATAAAAAAAGAAAATAAAAAGGTGATATGGTTCACATTGCAAGTGAATTTAATTTATGTTATTATTATTATTCATTAAGTCAGTATTAAAGAATCTTAAATTTAATTATTTTGATAATTCAGGAATGGTGGATTTAAACTGGGTAGATACTGAACACCAAACAATAACATATTTTTAAGGAAATGGTTAAAATGAGGTATGCTTTTTTATTTTTTAGTCACTGTCAGAGTCAAATATTATCTGTCTCATTTGCTTGGTTGTTACTGTCGTTCTTGGATGATGATTATAAATCTTCACAGAGACAGATTTGTTAAAAGTGCCTAAAAACCACGAATTGTGGGTGTTGTCTTATGATTTAAAACAAGTCATTTTGTTTACAAGTGGTCAGGATGTACTGGAGTCAAATATGGGTCAAAGGTCAAGTATGCCGAGTTAACGTCACTACTGCAGTATTATATATATATATATATATATATATATATATATATATATATATATATATATATATATATATATATATATACATCTATGGAATTATATATACAATATACAGAGTTTATAGAAAGTCTACACCCCTTTGAACTTTTTTCACATTTTGTTGTGTCAGTGCCTCAGAGTTTCATGCATTTAAATGAGGATGTTTTTTCCCATACTGTTAAGGGTCAAAAAGCTTTTATTGGGAAAAATTTAAAATACTAAAATGAAAGATCATAATTGGATAAATCACTACAATTTAGCACAGTTTGCGGCCACTTAACACTGTGTGTGATTTTGAAGACGATTGGTTACACCTGAGCTAATTTAGGATTGCTATTACAAGGGGGTGGACACTTATCCAACCAAGCTATTTCAGTTTTTATTTTTAATTAATTTTCTACAAATTTCTAGAATTTTTTTTTTCACTTG
>NW_024475056.1:5000-12641 GCF_017654505.1 Polyodon spathula
CTTTTCTTTTAGATAAAGAATAGGACATACCTATGTAAGTAACCTTATCTTACTGTTATATATGAAAACCAATGTGAAGCTTGAGATTGCTTGTTTTTAATATGCTAACGCACCAGTCTGTGTGTACATGTTATTGCATCCCAGAGCCATCACAGGGAGTGTTTGTTTGTTTTAAAACTTGATGTATTATTTTTTTTAATGTGGAAAAAATTCAGTAGTTACATTTTTTTTTCTTTTAAAATTTCTGTTTTCTGAAAAGAAAGAAACAAATGAATATGCTTGTAAATAAATATTACAATTTGTATTCTATATACTGGGTTTAAAGTTTCTAACTGCCATGTTTATTATTATTTTAGTGACAGAAAAGCAACTGGGGGAAAGAATTCTGCAGTTATTTGAAGAAAAATGTGAAGTTCTTGAAAAAATATCAGAATTGAAACAGAAGGTAAGCACACATTTCGTTGAATCTTTACCTTTGAAAATAATATTGAAAATAATGCACTTGTTACACTTAGACCATACATATTGTTTCTTGAAAAGTTTACATAAATTATTATTTTACAGCACATTTACCAAAAGTAATCTGTTGATACAATCATTGTATAATAAATCTGTAGCTGTAAGGTTGCCCCCTGAGACTAGCAGCTACAATCAACAAGAAAAACACGTTTTACGTTTCATATTTTATATGTTTTACTTTGAAATTTTAGATTAAGGAAAGTGAACAGCAGTTAGTGGAGTCCGAGAAAACAAAATCCTCTTCTGCCCATGAAAATGAAAAACTTCAGGTAATAAAGCAATGTCTCAATATATGTTAAACGCTGCACATCAATTGTTGTGGTAGTTTACCATTTGTTTTCTCTTTCACTTTAAAAGGAAGCATTTGAAGCTTTACAACAAAATAATGAAAACCTGATGGAAAAGCTCAGGACACTGCAGTCTGCTGTAGAAGAAGAAAGGAGAAAGAACCTGCATCAAGAAGAAAGAGTAAGCAGTATCATATTTTTTATATATCCGCTATCTGAAAGCCTCCAAGCAGGCTGGCTGAGAACCTTCTCGCCAGAAACTGAAAGTAATAACCCTAAATAAACAACTCGGTAGACAATAAGGAAGACCCATTGCAGAAACTTTTGTCCACCGAACTAAAATGGTCTTTTTTGTTTTACTTGCCAACATTTGGAAACTACCTCCGGGGTAGGGGGGTCATACGCAAAAAACACTCTATCAAATAATAGACGTATCCCCCACAACTCAACACGACACGACCATCATAACAGCAAAAACAGACATAATGAAGCGTTCTTACCTTTGTATAAGTTAGTGATCAGTAGATGTGTCGGCCGCACTGTGTACATCGTGTGGATTTCAGTAACTATACTGTGCAGATTAAAAGATTTATTTTTTTTTGTATGAGTAAATATCGGGACTTTCTTCCTATGTATCGGGACATGGGACATTTGCTAGGAAATCGGGACTGACCCGACCCTATAGGGCGGCATGTATACAGCTCAGGGCAGGCCTAGATTTAGGACGCTGTTTCGATGTGTCTCAAGGCCTGCAATCCAAGATCAGGGCCAGCCTTTACATATATATGAATGCAAAGCAGACTTACGCCTCCTTTTCATGTCACATTGCCAATTTGATTTTTTTATGATAACACAGAAAAACACAGAATTTCTATGATGTTGGAGATTTTTTGGTTTTACATTTGGGGAGGGCAAAACACATGAAAGGCTTTTTCTGTTTGTTTGATAATAACCAATTCAATACACATATCATATATAAACCTTAACACAGGTAACGTTGCTTTAAATTTACGTAAACAAACCTGTGTAATAAAACTGCTTCCGGTATTCAAGTTCGGTGTTGAATGAGGCTTCAGTTTACTTCAGTCAATATCCAGAGCTGTTCAAAGATGCCAAAAACAGTAACAATCAACCCTGAAGATCGGATCAACGAGTTTGGCAAGGATGAATTTCACGTCTGGTAATGTGCTTTTTTTGTACTTCATGCAGCAAGGTTTACAAGGAAAGGTAAACAGCCAATTTGGGATTCTTTTCTGTGCCAGCGTCTCACAACAGTCAGGCAGGATAATGCTGCAGCTCTATTTGACAATAGCCACCTGGATGACGAAGACTAACTCCAAGTTGAACCAACATGATTTTTTCTATTACTTTATATATATATATATATATATATATATATTTAGCTCATATATATATATATATATTTTAGCTCAAAGAGCCAACTGCCCAACGTTTCGATATGTTGTACATATCTTTCTCAAGGGAGCCTGTGTTTGAATCAAAACATTGGAGGTGTTTATAGGTGTTTGACGGCATGACAACTACTTGTTGTTGTTTATATTCAAATCCAAGATGTATTCTTATATGATGTAATGGTGTTCTATATGTGACTTCACTTTTACTTATATCTTTTAAATCTGTATTAATTCTAATTAACATTATTTTATATAAACTTATATTCATATTATCAAGCAATGCTGGCTGTGAGGATCAGCCTTGATATAGTCTCCCCAGCACATCAGCATGCACAACTTTTGAATTAATTTTGTCTATTTAGTTATTTTTAACTTTGAGATATTTATTTGAATTAGTTAGTTTTTTCTTTTCTGTTGAGTCTCGCTGACATAATTGTTCGGTCTATTTATCCATTTACTTTATTTTATTCTTCTAGATGTCGCATTGTCTAACTTTAGCTTTTCTATTACTACAAACTTTACATCATTTATGTCATGTCCTTGACTGGTGAAGTGCTGTACTATTGGTTCATTCATTTCTTTTATTTCCAATTAATGAAAGGTGTTTCTGAATTCTTTAATATAAAGTTGTTCCATTCTCTCCAACATATTTTATTTCATCACATTTTTCACAGGCTATTCCATAAACAACATTGCTATTTTTACAGTAGATATTAGTTTTTAGTGGATATGTGGTGTTATGTTTAATTATATTTTTACTTTTGTCCATGTATTTACAAACTTTACATGTACTAGTGCAAGTATTTGTAGAACTTATTCTGCCAATTATTCATTTGTTTAGTGTGAACTAGAATATCACCTAAATTAGCTTCTCTTTTGAATGCTACAACTGGGGCCTTAAATACTTTTTTCAATTTTTCTGAATTATGTAGAATCCGCAAGTGTTTCCAAACTATCTTAGAAATATTGGGCAAAAGTTTAGAGTACGTCATTACTAATGGGACTGTCTTGACCTTTTTAGCTCTATTTGTATAATCTAGTAGATCATCTCTTTTTAGTTTTATCCACATTTCTTACCTCTGTCTCTAATTCTCTCTTTGTATCCTTTTTTTTAAGATTTGTTTTTAATACATGTCTTTGTTATACATAGTCACTTTCTTTAGAGCATATTCTTCGTATTCTTATTCCTAGACCCTTTGGGATTGCCCTTTTAGTGTGTATTGGATGTGCAGAGGACATGTGTAAATACTGGTGCATGTCAGTAGGTTTATAGAAAAGGTCAGTCTCAATTGAACCTTCTTCAAGTTTTACTATGATATCTAAAAATTCTATTTCTTTTCTTGTCTATATATATATATATTTGTCTTTATTGATTAATGGCACTGGTAAGCTTGTAAATTGCTTAGAATTGGAAAGTGTAAAAAATTGTATTTACACTGTAATATTTCAATACCTGTTGTGATTATTATTGTTAATGTTGTTCTGCTGGTGACAGAGCAGTAGTTTGTTATGTATTGAGCATGTTGAGCAAAGTGTGTCTGATGTATGACGATGTATTGCTGTGTTTGGATTAGGGCATTTCCCTTACTGAAGTTGCTGTAGCTACACGTGGAACAAGGGTTTTGTTATACCCATATGTTTAGTAATCTTCCAAGAGAAGGGGTAATACTGATGTTTATTCTTTGTTTAGTTTAACGATCGTGTTTGTTAAACAAATACGTATAACTGAGAAGAAACATGTGTAATGTAAAATACATAAATGTTTATTATAAATGGAATGAATGTTAAATATGTTTATTTTTGTATAAAATGATCCCAGGTTTAACCGGTTACTGAATCATTATTTAATGATTATTTAATGTCGTGTCTTTCCTTAGGAGGGAGCAGTAGTATTAGGTGGTCAGTCTTGTCTTGTGAATGTCAGTCATTGTATGTACAACCTGTTAGTCATTTGCAATCTGAGTGAAGTATCCATTACAAAAATAAATATTTATATCTGTCAACAATTGCAAGTAGGTCTTTCATGCGTTCTAAATACCTTCGTGTTCTTGAGAGAATAATGTGATTGTATATAAAATTGCTACTGTGCTGCATTGAAAAAAATATATATTAATAAGAAACATGCGCTACAAATTAAGGATTACTGCATACCCTGGTAGCTCTTCCATTCTGAGTGCATCGTTCCATTAAAAAAACAAAACAAAACAATTTGCCACATTTTTAGGCCTGTTTTTTAGTCACATATGTGAACGCACAAAGGTTCCTTAAACCACAAATATTAAAGGTGTTGCAGAACTAAATATGTGGCAGCATTGGGCCAGCACAGTGGTGTGAACAGGGTCTATGCAATGCTTTCAAAACCTTTTATGACTGAGAGTCTAAGAATAGTCTATTTTTCTTTTTGTATTATTTTCTCTAAATTAGTTAATGAAAACCTCTAAGATGACTGCGTCAATGGTGGACTATGATATATGCTAATTTGTATGATTTTTTTTTTTTTGTAAATACTGTAGTAATGTGTGTGTTTTTTTTTTTTTTTTTTTTCCAGTTGTCTGACACTCAAAAGTCATTCAAGAAGCTTCAGAGTTTAATTAATTCTAAGAGTGCTGAACTGTCAAAGGTAAGTTGCAAAACATGTTTAATTTTAATTACAAATTTTGTATTCACTTTTGGTGATTAATAAACTCTTGCCTTGCATTGCTTGTAGCCTTTTAAACACAATATAGTATGTACTGGTTACTGCTGCCCAGAACTAATCAAAGTTCAATTTGACCAAGAACCACTATTTCTATCTGACTGTTACGCTTTGTGATTTAGGTACAAACTTGTTTGGAAGAGGCCAGACTAAAAGAAGCAGCAGTAAAAGCTGAACTGCAATCTGTGTTGAAAGAAAACAACACTTTAAAAGACAGTAAAAAAAATGTAAGTATCTAGATACAGGCGCAAATGCATTAAGTTACTAATTTTAATGCATTTCTTTGCACAGTGATTGTGAATTGTGTTAAAGAATTCATATTTGTTTCCCCCAATTTCAGCTATTGAAAGAGGCCAGAAGCTGGGAAGAGCAATACAGAGAACTTTCTGAGCAAATGAAAACACTCCAGAAGAGTCAGAAAGATTCAGAAGACACTATTGCATGTAAAGACAATGAAATAAAGGTGCTTCTTTTTTATGCTCTACCTAACATTATTTCCATTCTGAAACATGTAGTTAGGTGCACATTACTTTTTAGCTTCCACAGTACATCCCAATTATGATGAAACTTGGAACAGACATTCGTTAAATTATATTTAGGGCTTCTGTTCGGTTTTTATTCATTACATTAATTTTTCGGTGCTTATTTTTAGCTATTTTCAACTTTTATGTAAATCGTTATTTTCTTTTTTTCGGGGCTTTTGCTTTTTATATACTGTATGAAATTCTACAGAATTTTTTTTCCTGTCACAACATGTGTTAACTCGACAGTACTTGCAAACTTCATGCACCTTCTTTCCTTTTCTGTCTTCCACAACTAAATCCTTATGATCACGGGCATATGGTTTCTGTGTGTTTAGGTATTTTTTTTACATTTTGCCACAATTTGCAATTCTTTAAGTTCAATGAGCATGTAACTACTCCCTGTGGAATTGCAATAGCTTTAAATCTTGCGAGAGAACAATCCTCCACTCTAGTAATTGTTATACTGTTTTAAAGTTCGCAGTAGTGTTACAATCCTCCAATAGAAATGTAGGAATTTGCTGCCACTCAGTAGTTGGGGTGGGTTAAAGTATTCAGAACGAATCAATGTGAGATGCAAGTCAGAAAAGAGGGACTGCCATTGTGTTATTTTTTTTTATTTTTTTTCATAGGTTACTGTATTTTATTTATTTTGTTCACGGGGAAAGGGATCATGTCAACATACTGAGTAACTATTTCCAGCGTTTTTGTTCTGGTGTTTGTTGCATATGCACCGTTTTCATTTTTCTTGGTTAAAACAGAAAATCAGAAGCCCTAATTATATTTGACAATATGAACTGACAATCAATATACAGTGCCTATAGAAAGTCTACACCCACTTGAACTTTTTTTCACATTTTGTTGTCAGTGCCTCAGAGTTTGATGCATTTAAATTAGGATTTTTTTCCACTTATCTACACACCATTCTCCACACTGTTAAGGGAAAGAAAGTTTTTATTGACAAAAAATATATATTAAAAATACAAAACTGAAAGATCATAATTGGATAAGTCTCCACCCTCCCCCCCTGAGTTAATACATGGTGGAAGAAGCTTTGACAGCAATTACAGCTTGGAAATCATGCGAATCACTACAATTTAACACAGATGGAGGCCACTTAACTTGGTGTGTGATTTTGAAGGCGATTGGTTACACCTGAGCTAATTTAAGATTGCTATTACAAGGGGGGTGGACACTTATCCAACCAAGCTGTTTCAGTTTTTATTCTTAATTAATTTTCTACAAATTTCTAGAATATTTTTTTTCACTTGGAAGTTGTGTGGTAGGATGTGTAGATAAATGAAAGAAAAAAAAAAATAATTTTAATACATTTTAATTCCAGGCTATAAGGCAACAAAAGGTGAACATTTTGAAAGGGAGATGTAGACTTTCTGTAAGCACTGTATAATGATACTGTGGTTGGATAGTTTTCACATGAAGGTTTTCACATGAATGCCTCTAGGTCTCAGAAACCCTTACTTGTATTTGTTTAAAATGACTTGAATAGGAGCTATTCCACATATTGGTAAATAAAGCCTCAACACTGATAGATTTAATACTTGTTAAAAGAAATGCCACCCATCTGTCACAAAATAAATGAATAAAGACGTTGACATGAACCATTTGTCTAATTAATGGGAAGTTTCTTATTTAGTAAAAAATATGGGTGAATTTAATGGGCACCTCCTTGTGCTGACAGTTACTTTCATCTTATTACAGATGTGCCAATGTAAATTACCTTGTGGTTGAATAAATGTATTGGTGTATCGCGCAAATGTTTTTTGAGGTTTATAGGTTGAAAGTGTATGGAAACTGTAAAAATAATACTGCTGATTGAAAATGAAGTATAAACATGCAGCACTCCTCTTACCCTCTCCAGTGACTCTTGTTCAAGGGTAGTTTATGTATGGTACTTCCATACAGCATCTTGCTTATTCCAGTGCTTACGTTGTGTGCTTGAGGCCATTAAGTTGTATGTTTTATTTTTGTAGGTTTTGTCCGATTGCATTACTGAGTTAAGACAGCTTGAAACTGAAGCTAAATGTGAGACTGTGGAGTTGCAGAAAGGAGATGCCAAGTCCAATGAAGAAACTCAAGGTGATTTGTTTGACTATGTTAACATTCCTATAGGTCTATATTGTAAAAATATGTCCAATTTATGTAGTAAATTAGTGTTTTACAATATGCACAATTTTAAATCAAAA
>NW_024475057.1:0-2000 GCF_017654505.1 Polyodon spathula
AATCCAGTTGTAGCAGCCCAAAAACGACCTCCAAAACGAACTTTCTTCTTCCCCACAATCCTGCCAAATCCTTAAGCTGAAACCGAAGGGTATTCTTTCCACGCTCCTCCATTTCCAAAAACAAAATTATTTTCCTTTCAGCTTACGCCTTCCAGAACATAACCTTTCGCCTTCACAACAACACTTGATCTGAGCCAAGAGGCCGAGAAGCGATGCCCACAATGGTTTTGGCCAAACGCCCCGGGCGCGGCCGCCCGCCGCAGCAGTCGTGGTACTTGCTTCTCGGGCGGGCGGAGGGCGGGCGGGCGGAGGAAGGAAGGAAGGAAGGAAGGAAAGGTGCCGGGCTCCAACGGGGGCGACCTCCCTTTCTGTGCTCGTTCTGCTTTTAGACTCCAGGTGGAGCCCCTCCCTGAGGGGAAGGGCTGTCCAAAAATTGGATCGAACTCGTAAATGCTCCTCTCCACGGAAATCTTTAGTAAAAGGCGAAAGGTTCATTCGAGCTGTAGAGAAGCCGGAGCGTGCATTTGCTGGTGGCCGAGCCCTTCCGGCCGGCCCAAAGGCCCAAAGGCCCTCCCCTCTGCCAAGCGGCAGCGAGGCCACGCACGCAAAACAAAAACAGGGAACTCCTCCCAAAACGCATCTGCCGTTCCGCCCCGGCGAAAGGGCGCTTTGCTGCTGCTGCTGCTACACTGGCCTGCTGCGTGCGTTAGGCCTGCTGACGACCCGCACGCAATCCGGAGGACTTATAAAAAATGAAAAAAAAAAAAAAAAAAAAAAAAAGAACGAAAAGAGCGAGAGAACGGCGCGTCCCAGGAAAGGGGAGGGAAAGGGGGGGAGGTGGGAGAGGTAGCCCGAGGGTTAGGGTGGGCTCTCTCTTCTTCTCTATCTCTACTCTCGCTGCCTCTCTCTCTCTCTCTCTCTCTCGTCTCTCTCTCTCTCTCTCTCTCTCTGTCGCTCTCTCTCTCGCTCTCTCTCTCTTTTGACCTTTCTGAGAAATGGGCACCGTTCCCGGAGGTACTGCAATACCGGGTCGATGCGTGGAGTGGACGGAGCAAGCCCCGCTTCCATCTCCCGCTTCCAAAAATCCATTTAATATAGACGGTCCCCCTATGGGGGACGTATCAGATATTAAACTGATAAGAACAGATTTTTTTTTTTTTTTTTTTTTTTTTTAATAATTATTCAATATTACAATCAACACAATACAATTAACACAATGAACACAAAATACAAACAACACAAAACACAATTAACACAATACACAACACCATCAGTTAACAGGCACTTTTAAACACTTTTGTACAGGAGAGCGCATGTCCTTAAATAACGTCCTCATCCTGCCTTGACAAGCCCAGACACTCCAACCTGACACCAGCACAGCCCGGCCACCTCTCCCACCGCCAGATCCTCACCGCTTCTTCACGCCCCCTCCTGTTGACATCTCGCAACACATAGTCCCGTATGGCTCTCAGGCCAATCTCATAGGTCTCACGGCAGTTCAAGGTCTCATATTTTAAGACAAGGATATTTCTTGCCTTCCACAAGGCCTCCTTAAAACAATTAACCACACACCACAACTGCCATGAGCCTTCCTCCTTCTTCTTTGGTCCATACAGGACCAGCTGTTCCTCCAACAGGTTGCTTCCCATCCACACAGCCAACAGGGGGGACGCCTTCCTCCACAAGCGCCTGGCAGGCACGCACTCCCATAACAGATGACCCACCGATTCTTCCGCCCCACAGCCCTGAAAAGGACATCTAGGGGTCTTGCACATCCCTCTGTTATGCATCACCGCTCTCACTGGCAACACCTCATGCATGGTCAGCCAGGCCAGGTCTTTATGCTGGTTCATCAAGGCAGGATGGGCAGCATTCCTCCACGCCTTCTCCGGGTCACCTATTGCAACCCTCTTTATGGGACATGTGGTCACACTCTCCTGCACAAAAGAAAGCAGTTTCCTTGGATTTAAAAGCACGTCTTTATTTACCTTGCCCATCAG
>NW_024475058.1:0-5000 GCF_017654505.1 Polyodon spathula
CTTCACCTTTAAAAACTTTTTTAACACTGCGTACACAAAGGGAGGATCAAAAACAACCGGGACAGTAAGGGGAATCTTTAAAATTCCTAGAAACCTTAAAAACGCCCCCATAAAAAACCTCACAAACAAAGCCCCTTGACACTCCCCCCTTAAAACCAATTGAACGTGCCTGCAGACTGCGTGAGCATATAAAAACAACTCTAATTCTGGGAGCCCCTTGCCCCCCTTTAATGCCCCTTTACACACCACCTCTCTCTTCAAGCGCTCCCACTTACCACCCCAGAAAAAACCAAACAGCTGCCTTTTCAAAACTGTGATAACAGTCATAGGGGGTGGGAAGACCACTCCGACGTACAAAAGCAAGGGGAGGATGACCGCCTTGACGATGAGCACCTTCCCCTCCAATGTCAGGCTCCTCTGCGTCCAAAGTCCCATTTTCTGGCCCACTTTCTTTGAGACCTCCACCCAATTGCTCAGACCAGATCCTGTGGCATCCATCCTTATTCCTAAAACCTTAATAAAATCAGTTCTCACGCATACCCCAACATCAGGCACACCCTCCCATCCCCCAAACAACATGCACTCCGACTTCTCCTTATTCAGCTTGGACCCGGAGGCCACACAAAAACACCCACACTGCCACAACGCCCGTTTAACTGCTCTCTCACTCACACACAACACATTCACATCATCCATATACAATACACACTTTACCTCAGCTCCTCCACCCCCCGGGATCGCCAGCCCCCTGATCACCTTGTCTTTCCGGAGGACCTGAGCCAAAGGTTCCATACAACAGATAAAAAGCAGGGGGGACAGCGGGCAGCCCTGTCTTACTCCACACTTGATATCAATACGACCGGACAGCTTCCCATTGATACTCACTCTACTCCCTATATTACTATAGAGGAGACTTACCCACTTAACAATTTGATCCGTAAACCCCATTTTCATCAAAACCTTGAGCATAAACTCATGAGAGATCCTGTCGTATGCCTTCTCCAAGTCCAAATTCAAAAGGCATACCGGCACCTTACGGTCCTGTGCAAAAAGGACAGCATCTCTCAGTAAGATAAGGCTGTCCGTGATCTTCCGCCCTGGAACGCCACAGGTCTGATCTGGATGAATCACCTCGCCAATCACCGTCCTCATCCTGCAAGTTAAAATCTTGGAAAAACATTTATAATCCACATTTAAAAGAGTTAGAGGTCTCCAGTTCGCCAGCTCCTCTTTGCAGTTCTTTTTGAACACCAGGACTATAATCCCCTGCCTAAAGGACGCCGGCATCTCCTCCTTCAGTAAAGCCTCATTGAATACCCTGGTTAAGTCCGGCCCAACCAAGTTCCAACAGGTCCTGTAGAATTCTCTGGGCAGGCCGTCCCCTCCAGGCGTCTTCCCATCCCTGAATGACTCCATAGCAGCAGCAGCTTCCTCCAGGGAGATCGCCCCATTCAATACCTCACCCTGACACACCCTCTTCTCCAGCCCCTCCAACATATCACTCACCATGCTCTCATCAATCACCTTCCTTTCATACAACTTGGTGTAAAACCTCTCAGCCACCTCTATCATGCCATCTGTCTCCTTCCTCACCACCCCACTCTCATCTCTCAACCCATACATCACCTTACTGCCACTCATCACTTTCTTAAAGAAGTACCTAGAGCACTTCTCGTTCTCCTCTAAATGCCGCACCTTACTCTCCACAATCACACTCTTGGTTTTATTAACATGCAACACTTTTAATTTGCTCTTGATCTCACACACATCACACGCCACATCACACCCCATACTCCCCAATTCATACATCCTATTCAACTTCCTTTGCAACCGGCTCACCTTCTCTCTCTCCATTCTCGCCATCCGCACCCCCACTCCCACAAAAAACTTTTTAATTTTATTTTTTATGCACTCCCACCACTCACCCACTGAGTCAAACATTTCTTCCAATGACTGCCACCCCTTGTACCTCCTTTCAAATTCACTCATCACCCCCTTATTCTTTAACACACTCACATTCAATTTCCACACCCCTCTCCCCACCACACACACCCCTTCCAATCTCACCTCCGCACACATCATCATGTGGTCAGAATAAAACACAGGCACACACGCGCATGCCACCCACTCCACATCCTTTGAAGAAAAAATAAAGTCAATCCTGGAAGCCCTCACACCCGCTGCATCTGACCACGTGTACCCCACTAGCCCTGGATTCAACCTCCTAAACCCATCCACCAATTGAGCGTCCTGCACAATGCTCCCCAACATCTTAGAAGTTTTATCCAGCTTCACCACCTCACCCTTCCTATCACTCTCACTTAACACACAATTGAAATCCCCTCCCCAAATCACAATCTTTGATGTTTTCACAAACACCCTCAGTTTCTCAAAACACTCAGCCCTTTCATGCTTATCTGGTGAGGCATACACATTTATAACCCTCACCTCCTTCCCCATCCACTCCACATCCACTACCACCGCTCTGCCACACTCAACCACAGTTTTACTTTTAATCTCTATATTCCTATTTTTGAATAACACAGCCACACCTGCATTCTTACAATCATTTGCCCCTGACCACACCGATGCACCATACACCCACATACTCTCAAATTCCTTATAGGCTTCTCTAAAGGGGAGTCCACACTCCTGCAACAGCAACACATCCACCTTTAAACTACCCAAGGAATCTAAAATCATTTTACACCTGACCTTACTCCTCACACTCCTCACATTAATAGTTGCTATGGACAGCGCCATCACAACGTTTAGACAAACTATTAATGACCTAACCATCATGGGCTTAAAGAGTCACCTCCCACTCCACCCGCAAAAACTTTCACCCCCGTATCGTCTAAGAAGGGATCACTACTACCCTCCCCCGCTTTCCCCTGCCCCCCATACTCTTCTCTCAAAGACCCAACAGAGCTAGATGACGATCCAAACTCCTCCGCTCTCCTGGACCCTCGTTTTTTTTTTCCCTCCTTCCCCCCACTCTCACACCCCCATCCCCATCAGATTTCCTTTTACTTGGACCCTTCTCCTGATCCATCTCACTCTCACTATCACCCTCCTCCCCTCCTTCAGACATCACCTCGCCCTTCCCTTCCCCCTCCTTCCCTGAGACCCTGAAATCTTGTACCTCTTCCCCCTCCTGACTCCCTCCCCCCTCCTCCCCCCTCCTATTCTGCACCTCCACCACGCTCCCTGTGTCACTCTCCTCACTCTCCCCTTCTGACTGTGAAACTGCAAGGTCCTCCGCTAGATTACTCCCCATCCCCCCTCCCTCCTCATACTTACTCCCTCCCTCTCCCTGCTCACAACTCTCCATACATTCCTCCCCTCCCCCCTGCTCACTACTCTCCTTCTGCCCCACGCCTTCACCCTTCCCCTCTTCCTCTCTCTCCCTCTCTTCCCCCTCCTTCCTTCTCTCCCTCCGCCCCTCCCTCTCCTCTCTTTCTCTCTCCTCCCTCTCTGCCCTCTCACTCTCCTCCCTCCTCCTAGTCCTATTTGCAAAGGAGCGGGGACAATTACTAAAGAAATGCTCTCTACTCCCACACAAATTACACGACCTTTGCATCTCACACTCACTCGCCACGTGCCCCTCCTTTTTACAAACATAGCAAATAATTTTTGTGCACCCAGCTGCTAAGTGACCCATCGCCCCACACCTCCTACACAACTTAGGCTGCCCAAAATAGTGCACATACCCTCGGTTATTCCCCAAGGTGATCTCCGACGGTATAATCCCATAACCTTCATACCCCCACCTATCCCTCTTCAAACTTACACGCACCCTCCAGGCTCCTGTCCATATTTTATCACTATCCATCACTTTCACTGCTTCCTCCACTGAACTACAATACCTTGACAACCATGTGCATACATCCTTACCCTCCACCATCTCTGAACCCATTCTAACTATCACCACCCTTTTTGATGTGTCCGTCAGAACTGTGAGCTGAAATTTCTTCAGAACGTTACTTTGGAGAGACTGTTCAAACAGCCCCTGACACCTCTCCATAGCCTCTCTTGTACAAAAGCTAACATCCCATTCATTCCCCTTCCCCACAGAAATCAAGCAGTTCAGCTCCTCAGGCTTAAATCCTAATTCCTTCTGCAGGATTTGACGTGAGAACTCAAGCCGATTTAGATCTATTTTCTCCTCCCCAACCATATACTCGGCTTTGATTCCTATTCTCAAACAATTAAAACGACGCTCGGAAAAATTCCGGAATGCCATCTTAATCTGCCCTTTACAACCAAACAGAAACACAAATATAATAAAACAAAAAGGCCCAGATAAGGTGCCCTCAAAGGGTCCCCCTTACCTGAAAAAGCAACGAACTCCTCGTCTAAACGACCCCGGCAACTCTCTCCTCCCTAGGACCTCAGCTACCAGCAAACAATATTGCCACCGTTACCTTACCTTACCTTACCTTACCTTACCTTACCTTACCAATCTCTTCTCAAATCAGCTGCTGCGGACAAGCCACATACAACCAGATCTTAGCCAAGAGGCCGAGAAGCGATGCCCACAATGGTTTTGGCCAAACGCCCCGGGCGCGGCCGCCCGCCGCAGCAGTCGTGGTACTTGCTTCTCGGGCGGGCGGAGGGAGGAAGGAAGGAAGGAAGGAAGGAAAGGTGCCGGGCTCCAACGGGGGCGACCGCCCTTTCTGTGCTCGTTCTGCTTTTAAACTCCAGGTGGAGCCCCTCCCTGAGGGGAAGGGCTGTCCAAAAATTGGATCGAACTCGTAAATGCTCCTCTCCACGGAAATCTTTAGTAAAAGGCGAAAGGTTCATTCGAGCTGTAGAGAAGCCGGAGCGTGCCTTTGCTGGTGGCCGAGCCCTTCCGGCCGGCCCAAAGGCCCAAAGGCCCTCCCCTCTGCCAAGCGGCAGCGAGGCCACGCACGCAAAACAAAAACAGGGAACTCCTCCCAAAACGCATCTGCCGTTCCGCCCCGGCGAAAGGGCGCTTTGCTGCTGCTGCTACACTG
>NW_024475059.1:0-13268 GCF_017654505.1 Polyodon spathula
GCCTGCTGCGTGTGTTAGGCCTGCCTGAATATGAAATGAAAAAAAAAAAAAAAAAAAAAAAAAAAAACGAAAAGAGCGGGAAAACGAACGCGTCCCAGGAAAGGGGAGGTGGGGAGGGAGGGAGGGAGGGTTAGGTGGGGCTCTCTCTCTCTCTCTCTCTCTCTCTCTCTCTCTCTCTCGCTCTCTCTCCATCTCTCTCTCTCTCTCTCTCTCTCGCTCTCTCTCTCTCTCTCTCTCTCTTTTGACCTTTCTGAGAAATGGGCACCGTTCCCGGAGGTACTGCAATACCGGGTCGATGCGTGGAGTGGACGGAGCAAGCCCCGCTTCCATCTCCCGCTTCCAAAAATCCATTTAATATAGACGGTCCCCCTATGGGGGACGTATCAGATATTAAACTGATAAGAACAGATTTTTTTTTTTTTTTTTTTTGTTATTATATAATAATCATTCAATAATCACAACACGTTACATTTCAAAATACACCATTGCATTCAATACCAAAAAACCCCACCCCCATATCCCTTTAATCATAGACACCCCCATCTCTAATTCTAAACACACTTTTCACAAACCCACTAAACCTTTCCACTTCTCCTTTGCTGCATTGAAACCCCACTTATCTACCTCCCACTTCACCCTCCCCCTGATATCACCTTTCACCCTCTCCACCACTCCCCTCACACTCCCCTTAACATTCGATTTTATTAACACCCCTCTTGAGTCCCACAGCCCCTTTTTCACCAAAGAAATTAACAACCAAACCAAAAAATTTACCCTCTTCCCCACTCCCCCCAGCACCAGTCCAAACATAATCTTTTCATAACACAGATTCACCCGAACTCCACACAAATCAAAAACCTTTCCCATCTCCCCCCACACCCCTGCTGCAAATGGACAGTCCCAGAAAACATGGCTCTGTGTTTCCTCAGCCATACAGGTGTCCCTAGGACAGAACTTGTTTCTGGTCAGCTTGTGCCTGTACAGGACCTCCCTCACTGCTAACCTTTTGTGAGCCCCCATCCAATTAAGGTCCTTTAAAATATTGTCCAGCCCCTTAGGCTGAACTGTTACCCACAGATTTTTTGACCCTACCTGCTCCCTACCTCTCCCTAGTTCTTCCCTAATAGCCCCATATAGTTCTCTGTGACTCAAGCACATCTGTCGTTCTTGACACGCTACGTGCCTTTTAGACCACTTTACAGCATGCTTATAATGCTCTGGCATCTGCTCAGCCTTGGGAACTCTATTGTCCCACACAATTAAACGTCTCATGGGCACGGAAAACCAAAATAATACAAAAAACTGAAACTTATGCTGAACAGGCGAAGTTAAAGAAACACACAAATTGCAAAAAAACAAACAGTCCAATTTAAGGGGAATATGAGGGACATCTCTGCCTCCCTCTTCCACAGGCTGGTACATCTGGACCCTCGTTATATATTCATACTTCCCACCCCACACAAAATCAAATGTTATCTGTGTCATAACCTTCCTAAGCCGTGCTGGCATAGGAAACACATACGATAAATATAATAATGAAGGCAGCATGTCTGCCTTAATAACTAAAACCTTCCCACTATAAGACAAGTTCCTAGTTTTCCACAGCCCAAGTCTAACCCTCAGCCGAGATATTCTCTCACACCAATTCCTCATTTCGTTTCCCTCGTGATCAAAACTGACCCCTAACAATTTAAGTGCCCCAGAGCAATTTTGTAAACCACCCAGGTCATCCTTCCTATCTCTCCATATCCCAAAGAACTTTACTGTAGATTTTGCGATGTTTAGCTTGGACCCCGAGGCCAGAGCATAACGCTCAATGACCTGCAAGGCCCACACCCAACTGTGCTCTGTGCTCAAAAACAGGGTTGTGTCATCCGCATACTGGGAGATTTTCACTGTGCTCCCCCCACTGCCAGGTAACTGGAGTCCTACTATATTTTGATCTGCCCTGACCACTACTGCAAAAGGCTCCATAAACAAAACATAAAGTAACGGAGACAGGGGGCACCCCTGCCTTACCCCTGACTCTTGCCTAATTAGCTCCCCCAAAAACCCATTTAAATTAACTCTACTACCCACTCCTGTGTACATTATATTTATCCACCTTAGAAAGTGTTCACCAAAACCAAATCTTTTTAAAATGCGAAATAAAAACCCGTGATTTACCCGATCAAACGCCTTTTCTTGATCAAGGCTGACCAGCATCAAAGGAAGAGCCCTGTCCTGCACCCACGAGATAGCATCTCTGATCAGCTGGAGATTCCAGAGGATCGACCTCCCTTCCACTCCACATGTTTGATCCTCATTTATAATCGAAGGCATAACCTTCTTCAATCTGCCCGTCAGCACCTTGGCGATCAGCTTGTAGTCGACCCCCAAAAGCGTGACAGGCCTCCAATTCTTTAACTCCTCAGGGTCTCCCTTCTTAAATAAAAGTGAAATGATCCCTTCTTTCATTGAAGCACCCAAACTCCCAGAACTAAAAATCTCATGCACTACCTCCAAAAAATCCTTACTTAACATATCCCAAAATATAACATAAAACTCTTTTGGCAACCCGTCCCCACCTGGAACCTTATTGTTTTTCATTCCCCTCAGTGCTTCTGTTAATTCCCTCAAACTGATAGGCTGCTCCAACTCCTCCCTGACCTCCTCTGGAACCCGGGCCTCCACCCTGTCCAAGAAGGAGTCCCCTACCCCCTTATCCACCTCCTTTTCCTTAAACAGGACCTGATAAAAAGCGGTGGCCTCCTGCAGCATACCAGCATTATCCTGCACTGTAATCCCATCACCTCTTTTTAAACTGTTAAATACCCTCTTACCTTGTGCACTTTTAATCTGTTTAAAAAAATAAGAACTACACGTCTCGTGCTTTTCAGCAAACTCTTGCTTCCCTTTAAACAAAAACACCCTGGCCCTCTTCTCACAATGCTCCCTTAATTTGGCTTTCAGTGCAGCACATTTGTCCCAATTAACATCTTCACCATTATTCCCTTTACTGTACAGTGCTTCCAATTCTCTCTGTAACCTGAGAAACTCCCCCTTATCCCTAAAAGCCCTAGCCCTACAATATCCCTGCGCTAGAACCTTTATCTTTATTTTCACCCCTTCCCACCAGTCAATCACAGAACTGAAATACTTTTTTAAATCAACCCATTCCTTATAAAAAAAAGAAAATTGTTCTCTAAAATCCTTCTCTCTAAGTATGTCACAGTTTAGTTTCCAGAACCCCTTGCCAAAACCAGGCACTTTGAAATTAACAACTAAAGATAACCTATGGTGATCTGAAAACCAAACAGGAGATACTGTAGATGAGATAAGTGACAAACTCCTAGCTACAAAAAAATAATCAATTCTACTTTTAGACCCTCTAGAATTTTGCCAAGTCACCCCTTCTTTACCAGGATTACAGTACCGAAACCCATCCACTAGAGAAAACTGAGAAATTAATGCCTTCAAATGAATTAAACTAAAATCCTGCGATTTCTCAAAAGAAATGTTAAAATCCCCCCCCAAAATAATTTGTCTATTTGACATACAAACCGTCCCCAAACCCACCAATAAATCTTTCCGCAGCCCTGGCTCAGAAGGAGCATAGACATTAATGAACCTTAACTTCTGCCCCCTCCAATCCCCATCTACCACTAGAACCCTCCCCTGAACTAAAGAAAATGCATCTACCACTTTAATGTCCCTATCCCCAAACAAAATCCCTACCCCTGTAGAGTGTACCCCTCCCACACTCCATCTAGACTCCCCCCTCCCCCATTCCTTAGAAAACAAACTAATATCCCCACTATCCTTTAAATGCACCTCCTGCAGAAAACAAACAGAAAAAGCTAAATGCTGCAGAGAGGCAAAAACAGCAGCCCTCTTCACTTCATTCCTTAACCCCCTAACGTTCACGGTCATTAGATTAAAGACAGACATTTCACACAAAAAGAGAGAAAAAAACAAAAAACAAATACAAAACAAAAACAATGGAACTAGACACAGTTCAATTCAAGTCCCCTCTTTTCTTCCTTCAACAAGTGTACACTCCGATCCTCCTTCCCCTGCACTGTCCTGGTCAGAGCTGCTCTGCTCCTGACTACTATGCCCCTTACCAAGGGCATTACATTCTGCTTGTAGCATATCCAAAGTGTCCCTAATGCCAGAGCTGCCTGAAGCACACTCACTCCAATCCTTGATAATCCTTTCCTCCGGCAGTTCATCCAAAGCCTCCCCCTCCTCACTGACTGACAAAATGTCAAAAGGATTAACAGAGAGAGGGATTCCCCCTACCTTCTTTTTGCCAGCAGTTTCAAATGGAATCTCTGATGATTCCGGCGTGTTTTTCCGCTTACCCATTGCATTTCTCCAATGCTCCTGGTTCCCTGGAATTAGTTCACTGCAGCTAACCGCGGATACTGAAGCTTCTTGACTGGATCCGTCTTCAGTCTCCGGCACCTCTTCCATTGCCTGCGTGAAAGTCAAGTCCGGCTGCGACCGGTCCTCCTCCACGCCCTGACCGGCTGGTTCTTCCTCTGTCGGCTTTTCACTCCGGACCACATCTGCATACGTGGATTGTCTCATAGGACATTGTTTAAACAAATGGCCCTCTGAGTCGCAGATGCTGCATTTCTTCCCCACTAAACAGTCTTTAGCTTCATGACCGGCACCCTGACAGTTGCGACAGATCACATTATCGCATAAAACTGCTAGATGCCCAAATTTGCCACACTTTCGGCAATGCTGAGGCTGCCCACTATAGAATAAATAACCTCGATTCGGCCCAATGGAGAAATTGGCTGGTGGATGTTTGAACCCATCGTACCCATCAGCATCAGGTTTTAAATCCACACGAAATTGTCTTTTACCCGTCCAAATCCCATTCTTATCTCTCAATAATACACCGCCAGCAACAGACGAGCAATATCGAGAGAGAAAGAGTTCCACATCATAATCGCTGACATAAGGGTTAAACATATGAACAGTCATTATGCGGTGTTCCTGATGCCACAACGACTCCACCGTATAAAAAGATAAGGGTTCCACTGCCGACTTTTCCTTGCAGGTTTTGAAAAAGGTTTCAAAAACCAATTTTGTCGTAAAAGTTACATCCACAAATTTCAGGTTGTTATTTACCTGTAAACAGAAGATCTGAGTAGGCACAAGCTTCAGTTGATCCATGATGACCTTCTGCACGAACTGGTCCCGATCCAAAAAGTCTCCTTTATTCTCTTCCTTCCACCTCAGACGAACGGTGTTCTT
Source organism: Polyodon spathula (assembly GCF_017654505.1). Lineage (NCBI taxonomy): Eukaryota > Metazoa > Chordata > Actinopteri > Acipenseriformes > Polyodontidae > Polyodon > Polyodon spathula. Next base: position 5,254 of record NW_024475059.1, read on the forward strand.
TAGTCCAGCCCCCTGGGCCGACCTTGATGAGGATCTAGCCGCCATCCTCACGTCACCTTCTCTTTCTCCAGCGATCAAGCTGCGGTCAAGCCACAAACTGGATCTTAGCCAAGAGGCCGAGAAGCGATGCCCACAATGGTTTTGGCCAAACGCCCCGGGCGCGGCCGCCCGCCGCAGCAGTCGTGGTACTTGCTTCTCGGGCGGGCGGAGGGAGGAAGGAAGGAAGGAAGGAAGGAAAGGAAGGAAAGGTGCCGGGCTCCAACGGGGGCGACCGCCCTTTCTGTGCTCGTTCTGCTTTTAAACTCCAGGTGGAGCCCCTCCCTGAGGGGAAGGGCTGTCCAAAAATTGGATCGAACTCGTAAATGCTCCTCTCCACGGAAATCTTTAGTAAAAGGCGAAAGGTTCATTCGAGCTGTAGAGAAGCCGGAGCGTGCCTTTGCTGGTGGCCGAGCCCTTCCGGCCGGCCCAAAGGCCCTCCCCTCTGCCAAGCGGCAGCGAGGCCACGCACGCAAAACAAAAACAGGGAACTCCTTCCAAAACGCATCTGCCGTTCCGCCCCGGCGAAAGGGCGCTTTGCTGCTGCTGCTGCTGCTGCTACACTGGCCTGCTGCGTGTGTTAGGCCTGCCTGAATAAATAAATATGAAAAAAAAAAAAAAAAAAAAAAAAAAAAAAAGAACGAAAAGAGCGGGAAAACGGCGCGTCCCAGGAAAGGGGAGGGTGGGGAGGGAGGGAGGGAGGGTGGGGCTCTCTCTCTCTCTCTCTCTCTCATCTCTCTCTCTCTCTCTCTCTCTCTCTCTCTCTCTTCTCTCTCTCTCTCGCTCGCTCTCTCTCTCTCGCTCTCTCTCTCTATCTTTGGACCTTTCCCCCCCGTGGCAGATTCCCTCCAATGGGGACACTACGTCCCGGAGGTACTGCAATACCGGGTCGATGCGTGGAGTGGAGGGAGCAAGCCCCGCTTCCATCTCCCGCTTCCAAAAATCCATTTAATATAGACGGTCCCCCTATGGGGGACGTATCAGATATTAAACTGATAAGAACAGATACTACACTTGATCTTAGCCAAGAGGCCGAGAAGCGATGCCCACAATGGTTTTGGCCAAACGCCCCGGGCGCGGCCGCCCGCCGCAGCAGTCGTGGTACTTGCTTCTCGGGCGGGCGGAGGGAGGGAGGAAGGAAGGAAGGAAGGAAGGAAGGAAGAAGGAAGGAAAGGTGCCGGGCTCCAACGGGGGCGACCGCCCTTTCTGTGCTCGTTCTGCTTTTAAACTCCAGGTGGAGCCCCTCCCTGAGGGGAAGGGCTGTCCAAAAATTGGATCGAACTCGTAAATGCTCCTCTCCACGGAAATCTTTAGTAAAAGGCGAAAGGTTCATTCGAGCTGTAGAGAAGCCGGAGCGTGCCTTTGCTGGTGGCCGAGCCCTTCCGGCCGGCCCAAAGGCCCTCCCCTCTGCCAAGCGGCAGCGAGGCCACGCACGCAAAACAAAAACAGGGAACTCCTCCCAAAACGCATCTGCCGTTCCGCCCCGGCGAAAGGGCGCTTTGCTGCTGCTGCTGCTGCTGCTACACTGGCCTGCTGCGTGTGTTAGGCCTGCCTGAATATGAAATATGAAAAAAAAAAAAAAAAAAAAAAAAAAAAAAAAGAACGAAAAGAGCGGGAAAACGGCGCGTCCCAGGAACGGGGAGGGTGGGGGGGGGGGGGGGGGAGGGAGGGAGGGGGGAGGAGGGTGGGGCTCTCTCTCTCTCTCTCTCTCTCTCTCTCTCTCTCTCTCTCTCTCTCTCGCTCTCTCTCTCGCTCTCTCTCTCTCTCGCGCTCTCTCTCTCTCTCGCTCTCTCTTTTGGACCTTTTTGAGAAATGGGCACCGTTCCCGGAGGTACTGCAATACCGGGTCGATGCGTGGAGTGGACGGAGCAAGCCCCGCTTCCATCTCCCGCTTCCAAAAATCCATTTAATATAGACGGTCCCCCTATGGGGGACGTATCAGATATTAAAATGATAAGAACAGATTTTTTTTTTTTTTTTTTTTTTTGTTAATATAATAATCATTCAATAATACAACACGGTACATTTTCAAAATACACCATTGCATTCAATACCAAAAAACCCCACCCCCATATCCCTTTAATCATAGACACCCCCATCTCTAATTCTAAACACACTTTTCACAAACCCACTAAACCTTTCCACTTCTCCTTTGCTGCATTGAAACCCCACTTATCTACCTCCCACTTCACCCTCCCTCTGATATCACCTTTCACCCTCTCCACCACTCCCCTCACACTCCCCTTAACATTCGATTTTATTAACACCCCTCTTGAGTCCCACAGCCCCTTTTTCACCAAAGAAATTAACAACCAAACCAAAAAATTTACCCTCTTCCCCACTCCCCCCAGCACCAGTCCAAACATAATCTTTTCATAACACAGATTCACCCGAACTCCACACAAATCAAAAACCTTTCCCATCTCCCCCCACACCCCTGCTGCAAATGGACAGTCCCAGAAAACATGGCTCTGTGTTTCCTCAGCCATACAGGTGTCCCTAGGACAGAACTTGTTTCTGGTCAGCTTGTGCCTGTACAGGACCTCCCTCACTGCTAACCTTTTGTGAGCCCCCATCCAATTAAGGTCCTTTAAAATATTGTCCAGCCCCTTAGGCTGAACTGTTACCCACAGATTTTTTGACCCTACCTGCTCCCTACCTCTCCCTAGTTCTTCCCTAATAGCCCCATATAGTTCTCTGTGACTCAAGCACATCTGTCGTTCTTGACACGCTACGTGCCTTTTAGACCACTTTACAGCATGCTTATAATGCTCTGGCATCTGCTCAGCCTTGGGAACTCTATTGTCCCACACAATTAAACGTCTCATGGGCACGGAAAACCAAAATAATACAAAAAACTGAAACTTATGCTGAACAGGCGAAGTTAAAGAAACACACAAATTGCAAAAAAACAAACAGTCCAATTTAAGGGGAATATGAGGGACATCTCTGCCTCCCTCTTCCACAGGCTGGTACATCTGGACCCTCGTTATATATTCATACTTCCCACCCCACACAAAATCAAATGTTATCTGTGTCATAACCTTCCTAAGCCGTGCTGGCATAGGAAACACATACGATAAATATAATAATGAAGGCAGCATGTCTGCCTTAATAACTAAAACCTTCCCACTATAAGACAAGTTCCTAGTTTTCCACAGCCCAAGTCTAACCCTCAGCCGAGATATTCTCTCACACCAATTCCTCATTTCGTTTCCCTCGTGATCAAAACTGACCCCTAACAATTTAAGTGCCCCAGAACAATTTTGTAAACCACCCAGGTCATCCTTCCTATCTCTCCACGTCCCAAAGAACTTTACTGTAGATTTTGCGATGTTTAGCTTGGACCCCGAGGCCAGAGCATAACGCTCAATGACCTGCAAGGCCCACATCCAACTGTGCTCTGTGCTCAAAAACAGGGTTGTGTCATCCGCATACTGGGAGATTTTCACTGTGCTCCCCCCACTGCCAGGTAACTGGAGTCCTACTATATTTTGATCTGCCCTGACCACTACTGCAAAAGGCTCCATAAACAAAACATAAAGCAATGGAGACAGGGGGCACCCCTGCCTTACCCCTGACTCTTGCCTAATTAGCTCCCCCAAAAACCCATTTAAATTAACTCTACTACCCACACCTGTGTACATTATATTTATCCACCTTAGAAAGTGTTCACCAAAACCAAATCTTTTTAAAATGCGAAATAAAAACCCGTGATTTACCCGATCAAACGCCTTTTCTTGATCAAGGCTGACCAGCATCAAAGGAAGAGCCCTGTCCTGCACCCACGAGATAGCATCTCTGATCAGCTGGAGATTCCAGAGGATCGACCTCCCTTCCACTCCACATGTTTGATCCTCATTTATAATCGAAGGCATAACCTTCTTCAATCTGCCCGTCAGCACCTTGGCGATCAGCTTGTAGTCGACCCCCAAAAGCGTGACAGGCCTCCAATTCTTTAACTCCTCAGGGTCTCCCTTCTTAAATAAAAGTGAAATGATCCCTTCTTTCATTGAAGCACCCAAACTCCCAGAACTAAAAATCTCATGCACTACCTCCAAAAAATCCTTACTTAACATATCCCAAAATATAACATAAAACTCTTTTGGCAACCCGTCCCCACCTGGAACCTTATTGTTTTTCATTCCCCTCAGTGCTTCTGTTAATTCCCTCAAACTGATAGGCTGCTCCAACTCCTCCCTGACCTCCTCTGGAACCCGGGCCTCCACCCTGTCCAAGAAGGAGTCCCCTACCCCCTTATCCACCTCCTTTTCCTTAAACAGGACCTGATAAAAAGCGGTGGCCTCCTGCAGCATACCAGCATTATCCTGCACTGTAATCCCATCACCTCTTTTTAAACTGTTAAATACCCTCTTACCTTGTGCACTTTTAATCTGTTTAAAAAAATAAGAACTACACGTCTCGTGCTTTTCAGCAAACTCTTGCTTCCCTTTAAACAAAAACACCCTGGCCCTCTTCTCACAATGCTCCCTTAATTTGGCTTTCAGTGCAGCACATTTGTCCCAATTAACATCTTCACCATTATTCCCTTTACTGTACAGTGCTTCCAATTCTCTCTGTAACCTGAGAAACTCCCCCTTATCCCTAAAAGCCCTAGCCCTACAATATCCCTGCGCTAGAACCTTTATCTTTATTTTCACCCCTTCCCACCAGTCAATCACAGAACTGAAATACTTTTTTAAATCAACCCATTCCTTATAAAAAAAAGAAAATTGTTCTCTAAAATCCTTCTCTCTAAGTATGTCACAGTTTAGTTTCCAGAACCCCTTGCCAAAACCAGGCACTTTGAAATTAACAACTAAAGATAACCTATGGTGATCTGAAAACCAAACAGGAGATACTGTAGATGAGATAAGTGACAAACTCCTAGCTACAAAAAAATAATCAATTCTACTTTTAGACCCTCTAGAATTTTGCCAAGTCACCCCTTCTTTACCAGGATTACAGTACCGAAACCCATCCACTAGAGAAAACTGAGAAATTAATGCCTTCAAATGAATTAAACTAAAATCCTGCGATTTCTCAAAAGAAATGTTAAAATCCCCCCCCAAAATAATTTGTCTATTTGACATACAAACCGTCCCCAAACCCACCAATAAATCTTTCCGCAGCCCTGGCTCAGAAGGAGCATAGACATTAATGAACCTTAACTTCTGCCCCCTCCAATCCCCATCTACCACTAGAACCCTCCCCTGAACTAAAGAAAATGCATCTACCACTTTAATGTCCCTATCCCCAAACAAAATCCCTACCCCTGTAGAGTGTACCCCTCCCACACTCCATCTAGACTCCCCCCCCCCCCATTCCTTAGAAAACAAACTAATATCCCCACTATCCTTTAAATGCACCTCCTGCAGAAAACAAACAGAAAAAGCTAAATGCTGCAGAGAGGCAAAAACAGCAGCCCTCTTCACTTCATTCCTTAACCCCCTAACGTTCACGGTCATTAGATTAAAGACAGACATTTCACACAAAAAGAGAGAAAAAAACAAAAAACAAATACAAAACAAAAACAATGGAACTAGACACAGTTCAATTCAAGTCCCCTCTTTTCTTCCTTCAACAAGTGTACACTCCGATCCTCCTTCCCCTGCACTGTCCTGGTCAGAGCTGCTCTGCTCCTGACTACTATGCCCCTTACCAAGGGCATTACATTCTGCTTGTAGCATATCCAAAGTGTCCCTAATGCCAGAGCTGCCTGAAGCACACTCACTCCAATCCTTGATAATCCTTTCCTCCGGCAGTTCATCCAAAGCCTCCCCCTCCTCACTGACTGACAAAATGTCAAAAGGATTAACAGAGAGAGGGATTCCCCCTACCTTCTTTTTGCCAGCAGTTTCAAATGGAATCTCTGATGATTCCGGCGTGTTTTTCCGCTTACCCATTGCATTTCTCCAATGCTCCTGGTTCCCTGGAATTAGTTCACTGCAGCTAACCGCGGATACTGAAGCTTCTTGACTGGATCCGTCTTCAGTCTCCGGCACCTCTTCCATTGCCTGCGTGAAAGTCAAGTCCGGCTGCGACCGGTCCTCCTCCACGCCCTGACCGGCTGGTTCTTCCTCTGTCGGCTTTTCACTCCGGACCACATCTGCATACGTGGATTGTCTCATAGGACATTGTTTAAACAAATGACCCTCTGAGTCGCAGATGCTGCATTTCTTCCCCACTAAACAGTCTTTAGCTTCATGACCGGCACCCTGACAGTTGCGACAGATCACATTATCGCATAAAACTGCTAGATGCCCAAATTTGCCACACTTTCGGCAATGCTGAGGCTGCCCACTATAGAATAAATAACCTCGATTCGGCCCAATGGAGAAATTGGCTGGTGGATGTTTGAACCCATCGTACCCATCAGCATCAGGTTTTAAATTCACACGAAATTGTCTTTTACCCGTCCAAATCCCATTCTTATCTCTCAATAATACACCGCCAGCAACAGACGAGCAATATCGAGAGAGAAAGAGTTCCACATCATAATCGCTGACATAAGGGTTAAACATATGAACAGTCATTATGCGGTGTTCCTGATGCCACAACGACTCCACCGTATAAAAAGATAAGGGTTCCACTGCTGACTTTTCCTTGCAGGTTTTGAAAAAGGTTTCAAAAACCAATTTTGTCGTAAAAGTTACATCCACAAATTTCAGGTTGTTATTTACCTGTAAACAGAAGATCTGAGTAGGCACAAGCTTCAGTTGATCCATGATGACCTTCTGCACGAACTGGTCCCGATCCAAAAAGTCCACTTTATTCTCTTCCTTCCACCTCAGACGAACGGTGTTCTTTAGTCCAGCCCCCTGGGCCGACCTTGATGAGGATCTAGCCGCCATCCTCACGTCACCTTCTCTTTCTCCAGCGATCAAGCTGCGGTCAAGCCACAAACTGGATCTTAGCCAAGAGGCCGAGAAGCGATGCCCAAAATGGTTTTGGCCAAACGCCCCGGGCGCGCCCGCCCGCCGCAGCAGTCGTGGTACTTGCCTCTCGGGCGGTGCGGAGGGAGGAAAGGAAAGGAAGGAAGGAAGGAAGGAAGGAAGGAAGGAAAAGGAAGGAAAGGTGACGGGCTCCACCGGGGGCGACGCATTTCTGTGCTCTTTCTGCTTTTAAACTCCAGGTGGAGCCCATCCCTGAGGGGAAGGGCTGTCCAAAAGTTGGATCGAACTCGTAAATGCTCCTCTCCACGGAAATCTTTAGTAAAAGGCGAAAGGTTCATTCGAGCTGTAGAGAAGCCGGAGCGTGCCTTTGCTGGTGGCCGAGCCCTTCCGGCCGGCCCAAAGGCCCAAAGGCCCTCCCCTCTGCCAAGCGGCAGCGAGGCCACGCACGCAAAACAAAAACAGGGAACTCCTCCCAAAACGCATCTGCCGTTCCGCCCCGGCGAAAGGGCGCTTTGCTGCTGCTGCTACACTGGCCTGCTGCGTGTGTTAGGCCTGCCTGAATATGAAATATGAAAAAAAACAAAAAAAAAAAAAAAAAAAAGAAAAAGGAACGAAAAGAGCGGGGGGGAAAACCGACGCGTCCCAGGAAAGGGGAGGGGGGGGGGAGGGAGGGGGGGGCGGAGCTCGATCGCTCGCTCTACTCTCTCTCTCTCTCTCTCTCTCTCTCTCTTACTCTCTCTCCCCCCTCTCTCTCGCTCGGTCTCTCTCTTTGACCTTTCGGAGAAATGGGCACCGTTCCCGGAGGTACTGCAATACCGGGTCGATGCGTGGAGTGGACGGAGCAAGCCCCGCTTCCATCTCCCGCTTCCAAAAATCCATTTAATATAGACGGTCCCCCTATGGGGGACGTATCAGATATTAAAATGATAAGAACAGATTTTTTTTTTTTTTTGTTTTTTTTTTTTTTTTTTTAATATTAAGCTATCCATTCAAATAACACAACACGGACATTTCAAAATACACCATTGAATACAATACCAAAAAACCACCCCCAGATCCCTTAATTCATGAGCCCCCCCCCCA